>NC_142351.1:44610124-44806374 GCF_059441175.1 Urocampus carinirostris
TGAGTGGGTTTCCACCGGGCACCCCGGTTTCCTCCCACATTCCAAAAACATGCATGTCAGGTTCATTGGCCGATCCAAATTGTCCCTAAGTGTGAATGAGCGAGTGAGTTGACTGTCTCTGTGTGCCCTGCGACTGGCTGTCAACTAGATCAGGGTGTCCCCTGCCCACTGCCCGATGATAACTGGGATGGGCTCCGGCACCACCCGCCACCCTACTGAGGATAAGCGGTGCAGATAATAGATGGATGGAAGTTGAAATGTCAGAACACTTACTTTTAACTCCAGATTCAATGACATTGTTATGTTTTTTTTCTTTTTTTTCTGAAATAAATTTGACTCAGTCAATATCTCTATTTTATGACAACTTTTAAATTCAGACCTGAGTATTTGAAATTGCTTGACTAATTGATTCGAATGCCTCTACCTCATGAAATGCCCCCATTTTAAAATCAAACTTTGGTTCACTAAACAATTGAGATATAATTGGCAACATTACCCTTTAAATTACTCACACGTGTCCCTTTAAGTACTGTTTTCCAATCTAATTCTTTACTAATACACAGAGTATTGTGCTTTTATTTACCTTTAAGGAGGGGTAAAATTGTGGAGTTGCTTTAAAAATGAGAGAACATTGTTGGGTTCAATTTAAACTTACAAGATGATGTGAATTCATTTCCAACAAAATAACAACACACAGACACACACCCACCCGGAAAGGTAAGACATGTAGTGTCTGGTTTGCTTCATTAAAATCTCAAGTGTTTGACCACTGTCACATTACAAAAGGTCATGTGGGTTTTTCATGGAAGTTAAGATTGTTATTGTTTATATATTGATGTCCAAAAGACTATTTGCTTTTGTCGCATTTATTCCCATTTTGCAAACACAAGGGGCCTTGGAAGACAAGTTACTAAGGAACGCAAAATTTTAATTAGTGTATTTTAATCATTCAGGCTTTTCAAGCTAATCCACAGACCCCTGAGAATTCCCAAGATGCAGCTCTGTGCTGCTTTACCATTTATTGTTGAGTCTATTATAATTACTGTTAGCAGGTGGGGGAAGGGAGTCGTTTATTATGTTTTTCCATCTTTATTATAATTACTAGGGGGGAAAAAATGAAAGGATGCTGTTTCATTAAGTATAGCGATGATGCCGTTTTCATGCTGTTTTTTCCTTAGTCTTCATCCTTTCTTTGTTCTATGGTCCTATTGTGCTGCCTTTCATTCAGTTGCTTTCATACGTTGCAGGAAAAAAACAACAAAAAGAAAAATCTCCTGTTAAGAAAGGAAGAGGAGCAATATGTTCTTAAAGGACTTCATTTGTGAAATGGATTCCATTAAAACAGTACTTTGTGCATTTAATGATACTAAAACACAAATAAGTATTCCTTAATAGAGTTGGAAAGGGATCAGAAACATAAATACAGAACCTTTCTTGAACTTTCGTCATTAATGAAAGATAAGTGGACGAGTAATTCTTTAAGCTGCTAGCTTTTGCTTCTCTGCTGGGTTTTTAGCATCTTCCAGCAATTTTTCATGTTTGTTTAAGTAATATTTTACCCCAGCCTCCTCCTCCTAAATCCCAAAAGTGTACACATCTAAAAGCGAGCTTGAATTTGGATCCAGTGGTACTTTGATGTGAGCTGCTGAGGAGAAGGACAGCTCGATGCATTTGTGTTTTTTGACAGTTCTCATTGCGGAATAGATGCTTAAGGGTTGAGATTTGAGAGTAGCTAAGTTGAAGTCAACCACTTCTCATAAAACTTATTGCTTGTCATCATTTCACTTTCTATCAAGGGCACCATTTGCCGAATGGTTCTCATCCATTTTCCTAAGTGAACTGATCTGAAGCTGTCATTTGGCGGAAAAGCAGTTTGCCTAACTTTTCCTCGGATCAAAGTAATTAGGCCTCGGGTTCTTCGAATGGATGTCAGACTGTAAGTATTTGATCATCAACATGTGATAGATAAAAATACTAATAGCCTACCAGAATGATCATTTGCATTATCGAGCAAACATTTTGTCGGATAATGACAAAGGTAGTTTTGTCTCAACGTTTTTAACGGTTAAAGAAGCTGTACGGAATTTTTGACTTTGCCAGTCTGCCGCAATCTCCTGGCTTAAAGTCATGACCAAAGCCTTAATCAGCTCATTCATAATGTGCGTGCAAGCACGTCCATATCTTAGACACACTCAGAAAGATTCTTCTTGGGGTTTGAATTGACGTTTGGAAATTACTAGAAGCAGGCCTTTTCTTACTTTCACCATTTTCATGCCACACTGACCCCAAAAAATTCCCGTGGTGTTAAGCATAAGGTCATTCTCCAGCATGCCCCCAATTTATGAAAACACAAGATGATAAGGAGATTGTATAACTAAGTTAGTTGTGTTTTTAAAGCTTCAGAAGTAGGTGGTTATCTGCAGGACATGATCAGTTCTCGTTTCTTTACATCGTCCAGCTGACTTGTTCCTTTTAGAAATTTAAAATTGATGTGGGTAAGATTGCATTACCCAAATTGTTATTTCATAAATTATTTATTCGAGAGTTGCAGGGATGCTAGATCCCATCCCAGATGACTTCTGGCAGTGGGTAGGCAACACACTGTTGCCAGCCAATCATGGGGCACACAGACTGTGACCACCATTCAAACATGCGTTCCCAATATTTAAGATTTTAGTATGGTCAGGAGTTCAGCAAGATTGTCGACTTTGGTGGGCAATGCTGATTGTATTTCATTGATGAAATAAATTTCTCCTAGTTTTTACTGGCATTCAAATTTTAATTAACCACATATTTAATACTATTTTGTATGTGTCAGCAATATAAGGCATTCAATATTGTTGGTGAGGTTTTTGGTAACTCAAGCAAGATGTCAGTTTTGCAATTTTGGGGGATTTTGTGAAAGTAGTGGTTTTGAAGACAGTGTATTTAGCATGATCTATTAATATAGCTTTCCAAATGCTTTTAAATCAGCAAATTACAAGAATAAACTACTGATGAAGATTAAGAAAAATGCAGACAAAAGAAAACATCTGTCTGGAACATTTAAGAGAATGTCTTGGAGTGGAACGGTGAGAGGTTTACTTACTTCACATGGAACATATAAAAGGCTTGAAAAGACGGTTTTGATGATTCCCCAAATAACTTATTTACAACATCAAAATCTGACCAAGCCACAGGAATCTCTTTGGAAAATTAAAGCTAGCTAATTAGGACCAAATGCTCTCAGAAATAGTTCATACAATTCTGCAGATGTATACTCATACATATATTGGGTATTAGCCCAAAACAAAGGAGTTACTTTCTCACAATCAAGTTTGGTACTGGTTTAAATTTTTTATGGATTTACATTTTAATGGTATCTTCTCACCTTAAAATGACCTCGTTTAAGAGGACAGATTGTTCTGCAGAAGGTTCTAATAACGAACAATGTGCTTTTTGATGCTTAATGTTTTTCAAAATCATTTACAATACCAACACAGTATGGTAGTTATCCAGTGCCAATGGGGTTGTTTAGTTTAAAGAGTTCAAGCAAAGTGGGCTTGATATAAAGGCCAACTTGTCAACTTGCCCTGCCCACATTCTACAAATGACTGCTCAATTGAAATTCAATAGTGATCCTAACATGAAGCCAGTTTTGGAATGGAGCTTTTCATTTTATGGCCAATCTGTAAACAATTGTTTTGGTTATTATAGCACATTAATGCTTGTTGTGTAAGGAATGAATGGTTTGTGGAAAACCTATTTTCTTTTTTAGATAGTATGGTGTGATTTTTTTTAAATGCCATAAAATGGAATGTGTTATCCTGTTTTGTGTTTCTAAAATAAGTGCTTTAGTTTTGCAGTCAAACAATGTTCAGCTTAATTTCACTGCTGGGGTTTCTTGCCATGATGTCACTGGAAAATTGAGATAATTCAAATCCCAAAAATTTAGTGAAGGGATGAAACACTTTTTGGACATATTACCTTTCAACAGAAAAGACAATTAGGATCAACAAATGCCTATTACCAGTTACAAATAATTAGAGACACAAAGGGCAAAGAGGAAAAATGGCATAGGAGAAAATTTGCATTTGTTACATGGAAGCTCTCCTGTGGATGGCTATTTAGTATGGAGTGTTGATCATTCAACTTTCACACCAAAAATAATTTAAACTGTCTTATATAGGATTCATTAATTATGGTGTGCTTGGCTTGAATACTTTTGACTAACCATGACATTTGAGTTAAATCTCCAAATTTATATTGCTGCTACCTACTGCCTCTGCGATATTACTCTGCTGAACATTTGAAGGCAGCACATATATTCAATAACTGTATGCTTTCTGTGAATTTCCTGTGCTGAAACGTCTCGCTGAACATTTGTGGTTGGCACGGCACAGTGTTTGAGAAACACTGCTCTAGGAACGCTTCCTCTTCTTCTTGCACCATGTGCTTGTAGTCCGACGCAATGCATTGATTTACAGTCATTCAACCATGCAGTCACAACTTTTCAAAGCTTTGAAAAAGTTTAACTCCGGCTATTCTATTTATTGCACATTCAAAACATTGCAGTAATTCAAATATTGGGTACGCCGTAGTCCGAAACTTCAGCATTTTTATAGCTGGGATGGGCTCCAGTGCCCCCGCGACCCTACTGAGGATAAGCAGTGCAGATAATTGATGTTTATATATATATATATATATATATATATATATATATATATATGTATATATATATATATATATATATATATATATATATATATATATATATATATATATATATATATATATATATAAAGGGGGAAATATACTTAAGATATAACCACCATCTTTCACATGCAGTCAGGTATGTTACCCTAGATGTGAGAATTGCCCAAAAAGCTGACAATATTTTTTTGTGTTGACTCAATATTTTCCCCCAGAAAGACATTGAATATCAACACCATCTTTAACAGAGGTCAGGTAGGTAACCACAAATCTGAAAACTGTCAAAATGGCATTTTTTTTGTTTTGCTGACTCAGTAGCTTTGTAGACAGACATTCTACTCTCCCAGTCCAGAATAAAAAGGAAATATCTCACACAAATGGTTTCATGCATCAATGCGGGTGATGAGCTAACAGCGCAGAGCCATTTTTTTTCTTTTCCCCTTTTCTGAGCGTTACATACATATTACCTCCAGCAACACCATTGAGCTGCTTTTCAGCTTACTTGTTTCCTTCCTTTCTGACACTCATAGCTCCACAACCATACAAACGAGAAAGTGGTGCCCTTTGCGACATATTAAACTACCCAACAGGTACAGTATTCGTGTCACCTCCTTTTTCGTGAAAAGACCCCAACTCCCGTGTTAAATCTAAGCTGTTATAGGCCCCAGCGGAACCCGGCAGTCTATTTTCCAATGATGTTGTCAGCTTTGTAGTGCACACCCCTGAGACGGGAGTGTAATCAGCCTTCTCATCTCGAGAGGACGGCCAATGTTGACACGCTGGCGAGCTCCATCATTCCCTTAGCCGTCAGCCTGTCTGTGTCAGTTTTTTCTTCACTTTTTGTTTTAAGATGGATTCCGAGCCCTGTAAATGTCAGATTTACTGCCACAGGTTTAGCACGTTTTAATAATACAGAAAAAAAAATTCCTGGGCAGTGTTAGTCCAAAAATGTCAGACTTCTCCAAGAGCAGAGGTGTCAAATTATTTTGAGTTCAGGGCCACGTAGTAGAAAAAGCAAAGTTGCGGGGGCCGGACTAGTAGGTTGAAGAGGAAGGGGAGTAAGAGGAAGACACAAAAATAGAGAGAAAGAGAAAGAGTGATTCCAAGTGAAAGACTAGAAAAAAGAGAAAGAAAAAGAAATACATAAAGAGAGAGAGAGTGATAGAAATAGAAAGAAAGCTATTAAGAGAAAGAGAAAATGATGAATAAAAAATAGAAAATGAAAGATAATTAGTCAGAAAAATAAAGAAAAATAGACAGAAAGAAAGACACACAGAGAGAAAGAAAGGCAGAGAAAGAGTGATGAGGTATATCAAGAGAAATAGAGAATTAACCAGTAAGAAGTATAAAAAGAGAGGGAGAATGAGAGAAAGAAAAAAACAGAACAATTATAAGAGAGACATACTTCCTATTAGTGTTCAACTCATTTGAGCGCATGGGCCACATGGAAAAAAAAAGCAATCCCAAGTGGGCGGACTAGTAAATTAGAAAGAAAGAAAGAAGAGAAAGGGAGATAGGGAGGGGGAGAAAGGAAGAGAGAAAGAGAAATATGGAAGAAGAGACAGAGCAGGAGATAGAGAGAGGTCTAAATGTACTGTATGTTTTACATATTTCTTATACACATGCATAATGGCCCACTGTGTCCAGACATTGTACTTGGGCAAGGTTGTTGGGGCTGTGGTTTGTTGACAATGTGCCAAGTAGCCACTAGGGAGTGCCAAAGAGCCTTGTGGCAGCATGCAGATCAAGAAGTATACACAAAAAGCAAATGTTTATTGATTTTGTTGGTATTTATTGACGGTGCCCTGACACCAAACCTAGCGAAAACACTCCCAGAAGTCTGAAGTACAACTGTGTAAATTTGTCACGAGGATTACCAGAACAGAGCAGGGGACCCCAGAGCGTTCGTTACAAGTCTTTTATTTGGGGAAAGAGTAAGGGTTAGCGGGAAACTTCGGACGACGTAGCCAATCGTAGCGTGGGACGGAAGCAGGTTGAGTTTACCGGGACTGAAGAGATGATCGTAGCTTGGGACGGAGCAGGTCGGATCGGAGGCAGGCAGAGAGAATCAGGTAAACAAGGCACAGGTAATCGGGAGCGTCATACGGGGTACAGATGTGAGAATTACAGGATTAATCCTCCGACAAGGAGTTCTCCGCGTAACGCGTTTAAAAGGGGAGCATTGACCAATCAGGAAGCACATTCCAGCGCGCCACATGATTACCCCAGGTGACTCCACTTGGGTAATCATGACAAAATTTTCACAAAAAATTGGTTCAGCCGTTTCTGGTTCTATAAACCACATACTAACAGACACACACGCACGCAAATCTGGATTTATATATAAATTTAAATTAGATTAGATTAATTTCTAAAGTTGTGAATTGTCTGGAATTGAGAGATATTTTTTTCCACCTTTAGTAGGGAATGTCCTGATTTTGCCACAGCCAAAAGAGGAATAAGGAAATCAAACCAACACAAAACCAACACAATCTTTAGCCCAGTTAGATATAAAAGAGAAGAATGTGTTTATTTTGCATCCCTGTTATTGAACAGAAATCCGCACAGGCAGGGTGAAGATGCAGTTTCTAGGGTAAAAAAAGAGTTGCAACCTGGATTAAGGGCTAGGCGGATTGATACAAATGTCAATACTGTCGATACTAAGCAAGTACTTGAATACCATTGCCCTGGGATTTATTTGTCTCTTGTTTGTCCACCTACAGAAAGCATAGCATTTTCCATGATAAAACCTTTTTTAAGAAGCGCCACCAGGGAACACCAAAGAGTCATATGCGGCCCCAGAGCTCCTTGCTGATGACCCCTGGCCCAGACAATTATACTGAAGTGTTATTAAGCAAGACAATCTTTCAGGCATTTTGAGCCTATCAAAGTATCGAAGGCCATACGTAAGTAAGACTTTACAGTTTACCGTATTTTATATAGCTTGCTGTTTGGTGGATTGTTATGTTTTATTACCAACAATCAGTCAGAAAAGGGAATTCTCCATTGATAACCGTTGAACAAAATAAAAATCACACAGTAATATGTAAACTAGATTGACTGAATAGATAAAGGTATGGTATGTCGTTCCATCCTCATAGGAAGTAATGCATTTCGCCCCAAAAATGTGTTTGTCTTCAAAGTTCATCCTTGATTCATGGACTGCCTGCTTGATTACGAACTGAGACAGTTGCATGCCTCTTTCACACAAAGCACCCAATGACTTTTAAATTATACATTAAACTTTGCCGGCCAGCAGGAAAGCAAGTCATCAAGCATTAAGCACACGTATTAATTTTCAAAGAAGTGTTGGTAATGGGATGATCTTGGAGGCTGTGACAATAACTTGCCTCAGGCTAACAGGACTCCACTATTAAGCATAACTGGAAGACCTTAACAGCCTCTTCCCCTCTACTCATATAATGTATAAATACAGTGGAACCTCGTTTATCGCGGTTAATGGGGACCAAAACCACCCGCGATAAGTGAAAATCCGCAACGTGCACCTTTAAAAAAAAAAAAACTTTTTTGGGGGGGAAATTTTATTATTATTATTTTTTAGACCCGGTTAATTGGGACCAAAACCACCCGCAAAAAGTGAAAATCTGCGAAGTAGCGATGCCCCTTCAAAAAGGCTTTTTATTTTTTTTATTATTTTATTCTATTATTATTATTTTTTAGACCTGCGAAGCTCTGAACCCGCGAACATGGGACCACGAAGTAGCGACGACCCTTCAAAAAGGCGCGTGTGCGGCACAGTTCTGAGGTCGTCGGAACCTCCTGCGTGGGTTCAAATCCAGCTACCGGCCTTACTGTGCAGAGTTTGTATGTTCTCCCCGTGCTTGCGTGGGTTTCTTCCGGGCACTCCGGTTTCCTCCCACATCCCAAAGACATGCATTTCAGGTGAATTGGCCGGTCAAAATTGTCCCTAGGTGTGACTGAGCGAGTGAGTTGTCTGTCCCCGTGTGCCCTGCGACTGGCTGGCAACCAGTTCAGGGTGTCCCCTGCCCACTGCCCGGAGATGGCTGGGGTGGGCTCCAGCCCCCCGCGACCCTAATAAGGATAAGCTGATGAGATGAGAGATTTTTTAGACCCGCGAAGCTCTGAATCCGCAAACGTCTAAGCGCGAAGTAGCGAGTATATATATATATATATATATATATATATATATATATATATATATATATATATATATATATATATATATATATATATATCCATCCACCCATCCATCCATTATCTTCCACTTATCCGGGGTTGGGTCGGTCGATCGAGAGCTTTACCTTTCGGCTCAGCTCCCTCTTCGCCACGGCAGACGCTGCACCGACCCGCCTGTCCATCCTACCCTCGTGAACAAGATCCCCTTGAAATCCTCCACTTAGGGCAAGATCTCATCCCCAATCCGGAGGGAGCATGCCACCCTTTTACGACTGAGTACCGTGGTCTCGGACTTAGAGGTGCTGATCCTCTTCCCGGCCGCTTCACACTCGGCTGCGAATCGCTCCAGCGAGAGCTGAAGATCACTGCCTGAGGAAGCCAACACCACTAAATCATCTGCAAAAAGCAGTGACGCATTGCTGAGGCCCCCAAACCGGACTCCATCCCCACCAAGGCTGCACCTAGAAATTCTCTCCATAAAAGTTATGAACAGTATCAGTGACAAAAGGCAGCCCTGGCGGAGCCCAACCCTCACCGGGCACGAATCCGACTTACTGCCAGCAATGCGGACCAGACTCTGGCAACGGGCATACAGGGACCGCACAGCCCGGATAAGACTGTGCGGTACCCCTACTCCCAAAACACCCCCCACAGGGCCTCCCGAGGAACAAGGTCGAATGCCTTCTCCAAGTCCACAAAACACATCTAGACCGGACAGGAAAACTCCCATGCACCCTCAAGGACCCTCAGAGTGTGTAGAGATCATCCAGTGTTCCACGGCCAGGACGAAAACCAAACTGTTCCTCCTGAATCTGAGATTTGACCTCCTGGTGGACCCTCCTCTCCAGTACCCCTGAATAGACCTTACCAAGGAGGCTGAGAAGTGTGATTCCCCTGTAGTTGGAACAGACTTTCCGGTTCCCCTTCTTAAAGAGGGGAACCAACCACCACCCCAGTCTGCCAGTCCAGAGGCACTGTGCCCGATGTCCACGCGATGTTGCAGAGGCCCACAACATCCACCACAGCCTTAATGAACTCCGGGCGGATCTCATCGACCCCTGGGGCCCTTCCATCAAGGACCTTTTTGACCACCTCGATGACTTCAACCCCAGAGATGCGAGAGCCCAACTCAGAGTCCTCCGGCTCTGCTTCCCTAGAGGAAGACGTGTCGGTGGGATTGAGGTCTTCGAAGTACTCCGCCCACCCATTCACAACGTGCCGGGTCGAGGTCACCATCGGCACTGTACACAGTGTCGATGGCACACTGCTTCTTCCCTCTAAGACGCCGAATGGTGGACCAGAAATTCCTCGAAGCCGTTCGGAAGTTGGCTTCCTTGGCCTCGCCAAACTCCTCCCATGCCCGAGTTTTTGCCTCGGCAACCGCCGAAGCCGCGTTCTGCTTGGCCAGCCCATACCTGCCAGCTGCTTCTAGAGTCCCACAGGCCAGGAAGACCCGATAAGACTTTTTCTTCACCGCCGGTGACCACCAACGGGTCTGAGGGCTGCCACGGCGGCAAGCACCGACTACCTTCCAGCCACAGCTCCGATCAGCCGCGTCGACAATGGAGGCGCGGAACATGGTCCACTCTGACTCAATGTCCCCCGCCTCGCCCGGGAGATGGGCAACTAATATGCCCACACCGGCTCTGCGCCTCTCACCACGGGCAACTACAGAGTGGAAGAGAGTCCAACCCTTCTCGAGAGGACTGGTACCAGAGCCCAAGCCATGTGTGGAGGTGAGTCCGACTGTATCTAGTCGGAATTTATCAACCTCAGACACCAACTCGGCCCCCTTCCTGCCAGAGAGGTAACATTCCATGTCCCAAAAGCCAGTTTCTGTAGCCGGAGATCGTCACGCCAAGGACCCCTCCCTTGGCCCCTACCCAGCTCTCTGCGCACCCCACCCCTTTGGGCCCTCCTACACGTGGTGAGTCCATGGGAAGAGGGTCCCACGTCGTCCCTTCGGGCTGTGCACGGCCGGACCCCGTGAGCAAAGGTCCGGCCACCAGGCGCTCGCCAGCGGACCCCACCTCCAGGCCTGGCTCCAGAAGGGGGCCCCGGTAACTTCAGGTTGAGCAAGAAGTTCATGTGGGCCCTGCGGTAACCCGGGCAAGGGAAATTGTGGACCAAAATTTTTGTTCTTCATAGAGGTCCTCTGATCTGTGTTTTGTTTGGCCACTCACCTTGAACCTGTTTGCCATGGGTGACCCTACCAGGGGCTTAAAGCCCCCGACAACATAGCTCCTACGATCATTGGGACACACAAAGGCTGCGTCCCATTCTTCTCACTTTCACTCGCTATTTGCCCTAGTCACTCGGTTTTGCGCGTTAACGTGAAAATGGGATATGTCCCAATACTCTCAAGACCGAGGAAGAAGTGCCCTCAACCCATGAAATAACCACTTCAGATGGAGGGAGGTCGGTACCTCACTTGGAGCGAAGTGACTACCCAGAAGACTTTGCGAATTCTCAAGATCAACAAACATGGCTGAAAAGGAACCGCACGAATGTAAGTCCTTTTTCCACAACTACGCATGTATTTGCAACGAAATATATTGAGATATCTTAGTTAAACATAAATGCAATAGAAAATCGTATTTTCGCGGTACAACATTAACATTGCAAAATCGCTACTTTACACAGTGCACAAATCTACCGGGGAGCCGCAAAAAAAAACTGTTTTTGTCTTAAACGAGTCGTGCTTTTACATCTACATGGCCAGTCGCTAAAGCAGCATAGTCACAATAACGTTCTGGATATATGCGCTTGTTTACTGTACACGATTTCGGGTGTCCTGTTTTATTTACAATATGATGCTTTCATGTGAGATCAAAATGCCTTAGTTTTCATCATGCATCATGAGTAATGTCTCTGTATTTCACGTGGAAATACAGATGAAACTAACAACCATCACATAGGCCTGTCTTCTCTGTCAACACATATTAAATAAACTAATTACCTTCTCAAAATGTCCAAATTCTAAAGCATATGTGATGCTGGCCAATAGAAGGCTCTTACAGCCATAAGAATAACATCTCAGTTTTGTTTATCTATTCACTATCAAATAATTATCCAGAACACAATGGTAAGTTGAGATGAGCAGGAACTGAACCCACCAGTAACGTTTTCTTTATGTACAGCACCTTATACACTGTTGTTTTTGTACAATACACCGGCATTAAGTAATTATTCTTGTTTTTTCCACCTAACCTAAAGGCCAATGTAGAACGTCCCGTGGAAGAGCTGGCCACCATCACAACGACCACACCATTCACACCACCAGGCACGCCGTCAGCATCTTCCACTCCGGCACCAAACCCCAAATCACCCAGAAAAAAAAGGAAGCACGATACACTCCCTGACTTTTTGAAAGAGGAGTCTGCCAGAGTGCAGAAAAGGACTGAATAAACTGAGGCCGAAACTGAGCGGTTCCTGATCCTTTTTGGGAAGCTTGTGGACAAATTGCCAGAACAGTGACATCTCTACAATGTTTTCCCTTTGTTTTATAAAATAACTCAATGAAGATCAAGTTTGTGTTTTCCAGTTTTATGGAAGTATTGGTATATTTTTGGTACATTTTGTGAGTTTGTTTTTCTGAAAGTAAATTATTATTTAACCCAGAGTGATTTGTAGTTTTCTTTCCAACCATCACACAGTATGTCACATCATTATGAAATAAACCAACAAGGTGTTACTCAAAATAAAGACGTTTAATGAATATTAGTTGTACT
Source organism: Urocampus carinirostris (assembly GCF_059441175.1). Lineage (NCBI taxonomy): Eukaryota > Metazoa > Chordata > Actinopteri > Syngnathiformes > Syngnathidae > Urocampus > Urocampus carinirostris. The sequence goes on from NC_142351.1 coordinate 44,622,706, forward strand.
TAGAGAAACAATATACCAAATACACATGACGCACAGGTCAAGTATGAATATTAACTTGTGTAGAACTCAAGACAAATAGTGACTGCTGCAGTAATAACTAATAGTGCAAACATCATGCAGAAAAGCACAGGATGCAAATGTGGGTCTGACTTCCAGAGCCTGAAACATGGCTTTTGGGCAATTTATTCCATATTAACTGGACACTTCTGTGTACGGTGGAACTGGGAACACTGAAGACCCGTGACACCACACGGTAGGACAGACCGTGGGCCAGACAGTACACGTAGATCAGGACCTCCAGCCATGGTCCTGTTTCCTCTTCAGCAGCTCCTGCAGGGCCCACATGGCCTTCTTGCTCAACCTGAAGTCCTGGATGAGTTCTGACTTCACATCGAACCATAAGCACAGGATGGGAACATTCCTGTCCAACCTGTCCACGCTTATGGGGCGGCCACTCTGGAAGACAATAGATAAGATAAAAAAATTAGCCATAAATGTGGGCATACAGTAGAAGAGAAAAAGAGAGTTTTTACTGTGATGTATGCATCATGAAACAATGTAGAAATTATCTTTTTTTATATCCAATAACAACCTATTTTGAATTAAATTCCTTATGAACAAAGGTGTTTGGATCCTTCAGGGTAGGTTTGATTTTATGTTAGCTTAAGGTCATGTGGACTGTTCTTGTGTTTGTTTACTTTTCATCGTGCCACACGTTAAACATCCCTACTATATGTCATAAAATGGCATTAAGATACTAATAAGTAGGTTGTCATTTATGTCTACACAAACATAGGGTATTATGTGAACGTGGGTTGTACGTTAACCCTTACTGTATTTGACCGAACGGTCATTTTTTTCAATGAGTGGACGTACCTTGTAAAGATGAATCAGTGCTACATAGCGCCGAAGCCATCTTCAGTATAGCATATTTGTCCTCCGTTGATTGGAGAGACGGAAAAGGTGATGAGCTTCCAGGCGATCGGTAATAACACAGCTGTAGCCGGCATTTTTAATGTTGCACGGACTCTCCAACTGTCACACCCCTGGTTGAGACTCCGAGTTGTTTACATGTGACTTAGGCCAATACGTCACCGAGGTCTATAGCCAATTAGGATTATGGGGATCTACTGGACTGGGGGGGAACCTTGCAAGTGCCGTCCAATTTCTTAGACGACAATCTTCACTTGCACTCCTCTCACTGAGGGGACTTCCCTATGGAGGGACCTCACTGGAGGGTTCTCAGAGCCAAGTGAGAGGAATGGGATTGGGCCAAAATCCTCCACCACGATAAGGTAGCAGATCATGGAGGAGTGGAGGAAAATATTGAAAAAAAAAGCCTAAAAGCATTCTTGCATTGTTTTACAGTTAGGGTTAGGGTAAGTTTTAATCTGTCTGTTTGGCTCTATTACTCTTCTTTAAAAAAACAGACTCGTCAGATTATTTCCAATACTTCCGTTGCCTCTGACCTTTTGAACCACACTATTCTTGGCCAATTGCAAGCTTTTTTTTTACAGTCTTTAGCCTGTGAAAACCAATGATGACCTGTTTTGGAAAACAAATGACAAAGAAAAACATCATAGCCAATTTTTCTTCAAAAAAATTTGAGCCAATAGTGACCAATTGAAATGAGGATCGACATATTGGTTAGTCAATGAAATTCCCAATGTAAATATGTACACGTTTACAGTGGGAATTCAAATTGGAGTTGAAAGTTAACGTGCACAATTTTATGCACCATTATTACATGCAAGTGTTCACTATCATGGATTGACTTCTAGAAAGAGAAGTCAAACATTTACAACTTTTTTTACAGTGTCTAAAAAAATTCCAAAGTAAAATACACATATGCAAAGTTTTAAGGGCTGTGAACTGGTCATCTCCAAATGGCCATTTTTGGAAATGTCTAGCTCTACCTCATGGGAAAAATGATAAGATACAATGTTTAGTTTTACAGATTGTTTATATTCGACAACTTACTAGGTAAGTCTTCAAGCTATTGACTTTTTTTCCAGCTAAAATACCTCTGCTACACTTATGAAAATAGACGAGAATAATAACCTTCTACTTCTGTGTGTTCTAACTCAATGTTAGTCGCACTTGCAGTGATTATTTCAGTTTGGGACAATGTCAGAGTGTTACCTTTCTAAAGAGACAAAACCATCCATATTCTCCAAACGGTTCGAGAACAACATTCAATTTACTTTGGGTATGTCTTAGATAGGGATTTCAGGTATTTTTTTACAGGTACGGTAAGGGGTTAAGAAGCATTATAACAGGATTATAAAGACCAAAGAACACACCTGGCAGATCCGGGATAAAGCTGTGGAAAAGTTCAAAGTAGTAATCGGATACAAGAAGATGTCACAATATAAAATATACAATGTTGAATAAATTCGGTAGTGGGGAAAGTAGGGGCGGGGGTAGCCAAGATTTATTTTGATCAGCCAGCAACATTCAACTTGAGATGTCTGATGCTGGTCGGCCAATTTATAATACAGCATCTTTATTACTGTATTGTGACCAGACACCTGCTCTGCGTTTTTCGACAGCTCACTGAGAAGTGTTGTGTCCCACTCTTGCGTAATACCGCCGAAGTAATTTATCTGCTGAACCTTTCTTTCTCTCTCCCTCTTTCTCTTTCTCTCTTTCTTGTTCTCTATATTTGGCTCGCTCACTCAGACTCTCTCTTGTCGGTTTTCTCTCTCTCTCTCTCTCTCTCTCTCTCTCTCTCTCTCCTTCTCTTTTTCTCTCACTCGTGCTCTCTCTGTCGATAGGGCTCTGATCAAGGCGCGCCCCCGCAAAAACCACAATCTATTTTCTATTGTTATTTTGGCAATCCTGGTAATCCTGAAAGGGAGGTTACTTCATTTTCCTCACGTTGTTGTTTTTGAGTTTTTCCTTGCCCTCGTGTGGGTTTTAGATCAGGGGATGGCGTCATAATAGTCTCTAGTTTGCAATAATCTGTGGTCTGTGCAGCCCTTTGAGACTCTTTGTGATTAAGAGCTATACAAATAAACATGACTTGACTTGACTTAACTAGGCTGGACAAAGTTTTAGAAAGAAAAAAGCACCACTGCAAAAAACTATTTTGTCTCATATTAGGCAAATTTAAAGTTATATAAACAGAGTTTGTACATCTTTTTCATAGCCAAATTGAATCACTTCCTAGGACTTCTGAAGGCATTTTTTTACATTTCTCCAGTACCATTAAATGAAGTAATCTTCCATGAATCATGGATATGCAGATCCACAAACAAATCTGCGATTTATAAATGTGATTTTATATTATTGTACAAACCCCATATTAAAAAACTTAGTTGAATACACAAAATATATACAATTTGTAAGTGTGGACGTACATTGCATACATATGTACAGTACATATACCAAACCACACTAGTTATAGTGATTTAATAGTGTTGTTAAAGAGTCAATACATACTTTTCTCTGTTGATGAATTGACTACTGGAGTAAATACAAATGTAACCTCCAAATCGGGTGGCTAAGCACTTATCAGAATGGTAAATTATAAAAGAAGAGGCATGATATCCAACAAATGAGATCAATCGGCCTTTTGAATTTGTTCTTGGAAGTCAAAGCAAGCATTTTTTTCCAGTATTCAAAAGGACAAGGCTAGAAGAAAAGCAAAGGCACTGTTTTTGCCCCTTCAAATGATGGGAAAATGGCCCATTATGCCGAAGAACAAAGAGGGTTGGCCCCGTGTTAGAGCCAAGGCTCGACTGATGCCCCGGTGACTCTGCGAGCTATTCTCCGAAGGCCTACTCCTTGATTAAATGCATAATCCGGCGCTCCCCATCCCCAATGATTTAGTGTGCCTTTAAATCAGCTTGCGCACACATAAAAACCTCAAATAAAAATCACCAAGAAAAACCATTGCACTCTAACTGTTCTATTAAAATGATACCCGGCCTAGCCTTTCTTCTCAGCAATACCGTTTATTCCACATGAATGCGTGTCTTGGTTTTTTTTTCTCTCTTCCTCACAGGTACGCGTATAAAATATTTAAAGTTTAAAATGTCACAGCTGAAACATCAAATGAAGGAGTCTCTCATTAATCAGCAAGGATGGCGCTTCTCTTTTAAGGTTATAACCCTTTGAAAGAGCAAAAATTACATTTTTGACCTTGAAGATGAGACAAACTCATAAACGTAAAATAATTTGCAGTTTAAAGGGGAGAGAGATATCAGCTGCCTCAGCCGACAGCAGCGCCTCGGCTTGTCACGGGCAACACCAAACAAGTCTCGATTTCACATTTACATCCAAAGCTGTTATGATTAATTTGACATCACACCAAGGGAGGGAAAAAGAACAAAACTCGGAGAAAACATCAAAAGCCGCTGTCAAACTTTCAAATCCGTCGGGTCCTTTCTGGCCTCAGAATGTAAAACTCGAGGCTTGGAGTTTTATTAAATGGTGCATGACATTTTCATTACTCAAGGAAATTAAATTGACTAATTTTCTTACAAGCCCTGCACGTCTGCTATTTTAGGGAGGTGCAGAAAAGAGAGCAATTGTTCCCACAACTACACAAAAGGAAGGTGTGATATTTGACTTGAAAGCCTTCAAATAAATGTGTGCTACAATGAGGATGTTCAGGTTAGGTCTGGACATTTTATAACCCATACGATTCATATCGTATCGAACGATACCGATCCGATTGTTTTACTTGAAAATGTCATGATCATTGTTTATATTCACGATAAACTAACAATTAGGCTCTGGAAATGTTTCATTCTTTATTAAAAAACTAAAATTCATTCTTTAACAGTCTAAAAAATAAATATCAATATTTATAATACAACTTTTTTTAAATAAAAGCCAAGAGAGTCCAATAGAAATGCCGAACTGCAATGAAAATACAAATATAGCAATGTCAACTATACCTTCCATTGCACACTATTTTGAAAACAAAGTCAGAAAGTGCAAAAAGTGTAAACAATAGGATCCAAAAACCATTAACAGTGGAAAAAAATGAAAAGCCAAGGTCAAGAGAGCCAAACCAAAAAATTAGCAATGTAATGAACATGCTCTTTTAGCTCTGTTGCCATAGTGACAACAGATTTACAGGGTTTTTTTCAGGAAAAGTGGCAACTTTGCATTTTTGGTTGCTGCTCATTGCTCTCTGTAGGGTTAAGTCAAGTCAAGACTTGCCTATACAGTAATCCATTGGTAGTCGCGGTTAATGGGGACCAGACCCCAAGACTTGACTTTTTCATGTGTTTATGTAAATTTGCCACAGTATTTACCACACAAATGACACCTGGCATTGGAGGTAAAATCTAACGGCCCAGCCCAACCCAAATTTGTCAATCTCAATGATCGGGCCGGGCTTGTCTCTTGCTGATTTTATTAAATGATTATCCACTGTTAATTTTTGTGTTTCTTTTTCTCTTTGGAGGGACCAGGCGATTGATTCCATCCTCCTCTGCACACAAGTCCTCACCAATAAAGATATGAAAATTTTGGTCTGCTTTGCACTCGGTCCTTCAAATCAAATGTGTTTCTGTTTAGGCTGGGTTGACTCAGTTTTTTAGAGCTGATCTTACCTCTACCTGGCATTGTCCTTTCCTGTTGTTGAAAAAAAAGTGTGCCTCCCGTCTGCTTCTGTCATATTTAGGTTCTGACAAGGGTACACGCAGAGATTCGCCCTCTTCTGCCTGACATTAATGATGCCGCAGCAGGCCAGGCAACAAGAGGGGCTAAATGAGGGTGTTTGGTGAAAGAGAGAACGACTGCGCTATCTACATATAGAAGCGGCGCTTTGAGGACATTTGTCCAAGTATCAATCTTGGACAATATTATCAATCCAATACAAGTTCTTGCTTAGGGGCCGGTTATTGGTCCATCTTCTTTATCCATTATCCATTATCGATCAGTTCATAATACGCTACAAAGCTTAGGAGCCGGGACTCTTACTCTCAGCCAAAAGGCCAAGCTAAGGTCCTAGCATTAAAGCCTTGCTGCGACCAATGCGAATGCACCGAAAGATTTATTCGAAATGAAGAGAAACTACGCTGACGGGGATCCATGTTCACCCCCTTGACGTCACGAGCACAACTGACGTGTGCTCGGCATTCGCGCTGTTTATACGCGGAGAAAGGCGTTTGACTGTCACACGCGTAACACGCTAATTTCACGTAATAACACCGCGATACAGGCGCAGAACATGCTATTACCATGCTCCACCCACGATTACCCGCTGAAATTTCCCGTCCTACCCATGTAAACAGAAAGGCATCTGATGTTGAGATTTCTGTAAACAGAGCCGCCCTCATTCCGCGTCATTTCCGCGTCATTTCCTCGTGTTGACCACGTGTGCGGCACGCGCTTTAACACGTGCTCAAACTTTTGAGCAGCTCAAAAGTTTTGAACGCGGCCAACCACGTGAAAATTTCCGACCGCGAGTAAAGCACTGCTCTATCTCGTCTATATGGCGGTCTCTAAACGTCCAACAGCGCCCAACAGCATCTGCTTCACGGTCAGAAATTTCTGGCCGTGGTTCAGCCTCAATACTCTCGTGAAAGGCTGTGTACCCGCGCTCTGAAGAATTGAGCAGCGCCAAACAATGTCGCGCTGCCACCCGCGCGCGAATTTCCGACCTCGTGTTAAGCACCGCTGAATCTCGTCTGAATAGCGATCTCAATGCGTCCAATAGCGTCCGCCTCAAAGGCAGAAATTTCTGGCCGTGATTCAGCCGCAAATGTCTGTGTGACCGGCCCCTTAGTATCGATAATACAGATATTTGAATCGATCCGCCCACCCATAATGAGGAGAAATACAAACTTCTTGGGAGTTTACTCTCAGAATTTGAGACGAAAAAAAGGCAAAACTGTACAAAAATATGAATACAAATACAGGACTTTTAACAATATGTTCTGTAAAACCAATTATGCTCTGTTGAGTTGATTTAATACATTGTGTAATTTACCTTATTTTGTTTTTTTTTATACAGGTTGTCCATCGATCATCCCTTTATCACAGGGATGTGCCTGCAATATGGGCATGGTTTGTTTTCTTCTCCTATTTGCTCCTGAGGGGGATTAATGCTGCCAATCACTTTGACTGGCACTTCTCAAATCACACCCTTGCAGCAAAGTGGCTGATTTTGTCAGGGAGAGAACGGCCTTATCAGTACAACCTTGTTTGGAGACTGACAAAACCACTAAAGCCGCAATGCATTGGAGATCTGTTTACAATCTGCTTTGGCCACTGACTGCTAAACAGCCTGCGCAGATCCGGCCTGTGCTACTCACAGCAGTAGCGGAGAAGAGCAATTACATCCACAAACAGCAATCTTGAGGCTTGGACGGACATGCAAACAGACATCAAGTACACACAAACACTGACACATTCTGTCATAAGCAATACATTTGCTTAGGACTTTGCGGAGTCTTGGTAAGCTGTGTGTAAAATATGTCTGGCCTATTTATGTTGCCTATACAGTAATCCTCTGGTTGTCGCGGTGAATAGGGACCAGACCCTCCCGTGCGAAAAGTGAAAATCCACATCACACCTTCTTAAAAAAACCCAAGGGGCAAACCTACCTCAAGATGATGTCCTTACCGAATGAGGGTATAAGACTGTATCAAAATAACAACTCTAGATCTACGGAAAAAAAACACAGAACACGGAATTGTAGGGGTCTGAAGGCTCTTTATTGTCATTTTACAAGAGTAGAACAAAATTTTAGTGCTTGTCCTTTTATTGTAAGAAAGTGATTTAGAGAGCGGCTGGCAAGCTGCTTGCTAGCATTGGGCATGATCGAAAAGAGCCAGGTCTCCTTGATGGTTAAAATACAAGAGTCAGTAATGTAGCGGTTTCCGACAAGTTGTAGCTCCAGGTCAACTGTTTTTAGGAGTAATGGATTTGGCTTTGGTGAGAATACAGGCTCCTGAGGGGTAGCTTGTCAGAGTTCTTTTATAGCTAAGGCGTAGCTATAGGCCATACTTGCATCCTTGCTATTGCGCCCCGCCTCAGTCCCCTCCTGAACCCGATAACTTTCCATGGAGCACCAGCTGCTGGTCACCATTTCTTTGCGCTCTTCTAACTTTCCTCAGAGTCTGATGTAATTGATTCTTTTTTTTCAATCTAACGAGCCGCTAGAAGCTACATGTCGCCAGGCTTCCCAGGATGGTTTTGGTGGACAAATTGACTTGTGTGCCTGCCCCTCTGTTTGACTGACAACATACAACAGCCCATCACATAGGCAGTCACGCCCATCCACCCAACACACACGCATACAACCTGCTCTCGTGATGGCATTTTCTGTGTGCTGTCTGCTCAGAACACAATGCACGATATGTTGATATCAATGACAGTAAAGACAATTCGATTCAAAATCCACAAAGCAGTGAACCGGCGATAACCAAAGCCCGAAGTAGCAAGATAATACTTTACTTTGCAGGAACATCATTTTGTTGGTATAGGTCCATTTTTTATTCCTGATTCAAATGCGACATCACAATGGCATTTTCTAATTCTAGGGTTGCCAACGTTGCCTGGAACCTATAAATCTCCCCAAAATGTCTCTGATAAATGCTAAACTGGCCGGCACTTGATCAACTCCTTTCCACCTTTAAAGCACTAAAAGTGCTTCACCGTGACACAGAATTCACCTACTGATGACGCAGCATCAGGCGTACTGGGGCGTTCTGTAGCTTGCTCAAGGACATTTCTTGGACGAAATGTAAACGAATGAATTGAATTTTTAATGGTTTTTGGTACCATTTTTGTAACAGTGTATAAAACATATTTAATGGAAATCAACTGAAACCACCAGCAACGGAAGTAAGTACTATCCTAAGAAACCTCAATTTGTTACAATCACGCGCTGGTTTTTGTGGCTTTCAGTGTTGCAAAGTCTAAAGCACGAATGTCAGACATGCGGGCAGGATGCGCTCGTCCAAAAAATCAAGTCTTTAGATCATATCTATTAAACGTTATGATTTTTTTTAAATACATGCAAACCAAATGCTTTTTCTAGGGGCTAGTGGGTTGCGTTGAGTTTGTGTAGTGTGATGAATTGGTTTAGGTGTAAAACTGCATTCACTCCACTGTTAAAATAGACTAGTTAACACATTCAATGCCAAACATGCAAACCTGTTTTTTCTATTGTTTGTGAATAAATGTGCTGTTTTTAGAAAATATCTCTTGTCATCAGGGGTTATAATATAGAGGGGATATTACCAATATAGGCTGAATGATAAAGCATAATACTAAAAAACATCGCTAAAAATTTGGAGTTGACATTCTTTCACTAATGAAATCATGACGACAAGTGCTCTTTAAAATTATAGGTCTAGAATTGCTTTCCTAAATTTACCAAAACCTTTCTGTTCTAAGGCAGAATGCTTTTCACAAATGTTATTCTGGCTTCTTATACTTAGCCAAATTGCAAAGTGCTATGCATTTTACACGACTGCTAGGAATTCAAACAGCCTGTGGGTCTTCCAATGCAAACTACAGAGCTAAAAAAGCAATAAGAAGATAAAAAGAATAAAGACATTAGAGGTTTTCTCAGTAGATCATTTTTATTTTGACCACGACAGTACTAGTCAGCATTTCTTTCTCCAATGGTTCTGAGATTGGACATATGTCTCTTTAATCCAAAATGGCTGATTGTTATTTTTACAGCCAAGCTAGATTTTCTCATTCGAGTGACACTAAATCATCGTTTAGCTCGTTGTACAGAAAGACAAAGTGGAGAACCTTGCCTGGATGCATGTCCCTTTACAGCTAACTGTACAAAACACATCAAAGTCATTATTTAGTCAATTCGATGTTTACATCACTCAACCTTTAAAATATAACATTTACCGAGTAATTGTCTTTATGAGCTGAGTTGAGTAGAATTCCACGAAGGATAATCCAATATTTAAAACAGAATATGTCCTTGTGGGTATCAGTCAGTTAACAATTATCAAACCTTTTGATAAATTGTGTTTCGCCTTATACTATTGTATGATGCAAGACTATATTGCTTCATGCAATAAAGGAATTTAATAGTTTAGTTACCTTATTGATTTGGTTTTACTATGATTAATAAATCACTCATTGGAGATTTATCAAATAAAAGATGAATTGCATTATTCGGCTTTTGGAGGCGTTGTAAACATGTGATGAGACCAGAAAGCCATTAAACGTTTCTGACACTCAACCGCACGTCTTTTTAATAGCCTTGTTTATAAATACAGCAATTGAAAAGAAGAATCAACTGTACATATACTGTAAGTGATTTGTTATGGTCCATAATAACTGTGTTGGAACAATTTGTTTACAGAGTAGAGACGACTCATAAATGCCAGACGTTTCTCTCAAATGGAAGGCCCAGTGCCATTTTGACTCATTTTTGAAAACCTACAGAAAATGTAGATCTGTAGCTTCATAGGCGTAGGATATCCAAGGAAAGCTTCAACCCTCATCTTTCATCATAAAATAAGTACGTTTCTGGATTTTTCCTTCGCTTCGTAAAAACAGTTAAACATTGCTAAAAACGACTTTTTGTGAAAGGATGCATTTCAAGCAGAATTATTTATTTCTTTATTTATTTTTTTTCCATCTGTGATACTTCCAATACCTAAAGAATGCTTTTCATAAACACAAAGGCCCTTTGCTTGTAAAATAACATTTTATGCATGAATTTTTCCGAAGAAGTTTTTAGCGCCTGATGTTTCAGGGAACATGTTCACACGATTTTGGTTACCAAAGATGATAGCGTTCCTACGGGCGTGCACGATACGTCATCCCTCTCTGCCCCGACAATGACTTTTTTTTTTTTTCTCAATAAAGAGTTAACTGCCTTCTTGCCGTATGGGGCCGCACACACACGAATGGTGATTTATCATACTGAAATCATTCCCAGAGGCATGATACTTACTGATGGGCTGCGCCAAACTCTTTATAATAATTTCTTTGAAATGAAACCCCCAAAAACATATTTTTATGTTTTGGCATACTGGGACGACACTTCTGAAACCCTATTTACACGCTACTGCACGTTTTGGCATTTAATGAGTTAATGTAAACCAGCTTTTTAAGGACAGATGAATGACTTGTAAATGAGTAAAATCAACAGACGCATGCAGGCAAAAAAGAAGAATTATATGCCTTGATTAGGGTGTAGGATTTTTTTATTACGGAATTGTAGGTGTTTATGAGATTCGGAGTGAATGATGATATGTGACAATTAGTCGCAGCAATTAGTGTTACTGTTAAGAAGCGTTTTTGTTTTCTCTCACCCATACAGAATGTCACAAATAAATCCTCGCTCGCATTTGCATATTAATTGGATATGAGACGTCAAGCATCTTTCATTAAGCAAAATGATCTGCATATTTGGAGACATAAAATAGTTTATTTCCGTGCGGGGAGAGAAGTCATTGAAAATGACCGCATATGGGATGTAAACTTTGGCTGTTGCATTAAACCTTTACCCCTGGCAGTGGACGGAACACACAAAGAGACAGTAGGCTGATTAACAGGGTGAGGTTTCAAGGGAAGGGGAAAGAAAGCAGGATAGTAAACTCCTTTTTGAAAATAATATTTGTTCTTGTATTATCAACTTGATGACGTTTTTAATGCAAATCACACTTGGGATGGAACAATTAGTCGACATTGTCGCCAATAATCAATAAAGATGAATTCCATAAGACATGGGCAATGAATTCCATTGTCGACTATTGTCACCAGACACATTTGTTCCAACATAGCGATTCATCTCTAAATGAATATATAATCTTTGCTGCGGCTTTCATAAGCGCAATAGCGTGTCTGTCTCAAGCGGTAACATAAACATATAGAACAATCAACATAAGGTTTGCGTTCCAAAAGTTTAGGAGCATTTTAGCCTGAATACCGCGAATGAAAAGACTAGCAACGTTTGCAAAGCAGACATTGTGTATCATGAATGAATTGAACTTGTTTTCGAACATGACGAAACAAAAAACAAAACATCGAATCGAAAAAAACAAACAACAAACAATGTTATCGTACATGTTCGAAAGGGATTAGTAAGAAGCATACTGGTATGCTTATTAAATCCTACCCCTTTGACTTTATTAATAATTGTGTCCCACAGTTAGCTCATATGTGTATTTACAAACAAATAACACCTCTCGAAGATACATATTTACATTGGCTCTGTGGATACACAGTCTCTTCATTATCATCATCATCATCATCATCACCATCACAACTTCCATCACTGTTTTTATCCTACCAGATTATTTTAGTTTTACCCCTCTATTAACTCTATAATGATAGTAATCACCTCATACCATGGCAGTAGCTCTGTGACAAACAAACATTTGAATTTTAACATATTACCTGGGTTTTATTTTATTGATGTTCACTGTGTTTTGTGTACTGTTACCCGATGCTAAATCTATTGCACCCTGGTCATTCCGGAAGAGGGATTACCGCTTGTGAGGACCCTTCTCAAGCTTTCTTATTTTTCTTCGTGCTGAGGTTTTGAGTTTTTCCTTGCCTGCATGTTGGTTTATGGTGTAATTGTAACCTGCCCAGTCCTTTGAGACATTGTGTGATTAAGGGCTATACAAATAAATGTGACTTGACCCAAAGAGCATGTCAGACAGATGGACGACACCAAGTGACTTGACTCAAGTAAGGTTCAAGCCAATATGATTTTGATGACATGCATTGCACATTTTATATGTGTACATTTTGCTTCGAAAGAGAGCTTGAGTGTTTTGCCAGAATGTACAACAAACATACTTGAAAATAAATCCATGCAGTCTGAAGCACGAACGTCAGTTTTCAAGGCATTGAAACGAGAAACGTGAGCTTTGATCGGTCACGTACTTTTGTAACAGACTTTGCAGTTCACCACTGAATGTACTTCACAAAATGCAAAAAGTATTTGTTTTATTTACTGTTGTACTGCTGCTAATTAGCCAATTCTTTGTTTACAGGGATAAACAAAATGTTAACTTGATTTTAATTCATTATTTATTCACCTGTCCCTAATAATGGACAGAGGTTTATTTGTAGATTTATGTGTCGATTGACCAACCATCGCACCTAATTGGTTTTAGATTTTTTTTGTACAGATCCGCAGTATGCCAATTAAAATATATATTCTTCACAATACTCATTTTTCTTGTGTATTATAATTTTTCACATAATTAAATCAACATTATGCTGAATTTACAATAATATTAATAGTGATACTAATAATAATAATAATGATAATACTGATAATAATGATAAATTTGATTTCAAAGTGCCTTGCAGGACTTGCTCTATACAGAATCAAAACAGTGATATCAATAAAAACAATATAAATACCCCCAAAATTAATGAAATACAATTAAAAAAAGAAAGGGGTTGGCATGTGAGGCAGTTTATGATGAGAAGGGCGCGTCTGAGAAGGTGGGGTTTGAGTCCGGAATGGAGTACGAGAAAAAAAAAAACTTGTACAAATTAATAAGAATCCCAATAGTGGACTCATCGTTTCTTTAGTCTTTATTAAAATAGTCATTAGTTTCACCCTTAGCTGACTCTATTTACTTGGTAACTGTTGCAGTTGCAAGTTGCGTGGCTATTGTGGACATCAATAAACTTGAGTATTGAACAGATTTTGTGCCCATGTTGCAACCTTGAAACTGTGTGAGCAAACTAGCACACAGACAGAAATTGTCTAGCGTTGTAAATTGTCTCATTGAATAAGTCATACTTCCATTCGAATCAGCAGTTTTGTTTAGCTTCTTTTCGGATTAGGCCCTCAAGGAACCCAACCCCACGATTATCAAAATCCCTTGTGTCATCTGCCCTCGTCTTTCAAAGTTACCCTGAGTAGCTCTAACTCTGCTCAGCTAATTATTACAAGAGCCAACCTCTCTTGAAAGTGTTATTTGGACATATTGTCCCATTGTTTCAAGACTATGTACTCCGAGCGATAAAAAAAAAGCTCCGTTCCTCGGTTGGCTATGTTCTTCAAAAGTAAGTCAAATCCCAGGAGACTGTGGAAGTGGAAGAGAAGGGTGCATGGCACAGACATTTGTTTTTGTGCTGTGTCTGGTTGCCGATCCAAAGGGAAAAGTGACATTGGTTGCCTCGGTATGATTAGGCTCACATGCTGGTAATGGAAAGGCTGTGTATCGCGTGGTGGACATTGTTAGGGGCCGGACTTGTGAATAATTTGATTAGTTTGCTTGGGAATATATCTAAAGGATTATGCAAATGGAGATGCCCCTTTGCGAAACTCTTTTGAACTCTTCACAACTCACATCTGCCGGGGTCGACAGCTAGACAGGACGGCCGCCTTCTTGTAGCCTGATTCCTCCGTGTTGGAGGAAGGTGCTTAGAGGTCATTTTGAGTACAAACAAACTTGTCCTGAAAGACCTCAAAGAGCTTCAATTCATTTTGTGTTGATGCGCATGCAATTATCATTTTCTTTGAGTCAACAATAGCTGAGCGCCGGACAATTAATGTTGTATACTAATTAGCCAGACTGTGTGCGTGTTTGTCACCAGTAACCTCTTGCAAGTATATGTACACACTGAAATCTCTTGGACTTGTTTACAATGAATTTGAGAAAATCGCTGCCTCTCCCCTGGCTTCTGCCTATGCGATTTTCCCCAATGCCTTATTTGGTGTATTTCTGGGTGGGGATATGTTTGTGTTGAGAACTATGGCAACCAAAGTCAAGGTGACCAGGAGCATGTTACACACAATAGATTACCAGAATGGAGGCTAGAGACAATGCACCCAGCACACACCAAAGGAAAAAAAAAACCTTCATCTGCAAACCGGTTGTTGTGATATTGGGGACTATGTCTGGGCTGGATTCAGTGTTTGGGTGAGTCCAACCTGTGCATCTTTCATGATTGAATGATAATTTACTATCTATACATGCAATGGTCACAAGATTTATACTTGTATTATCAAATTAGAAATTATGTAAGAAATACATAGGGGAGACTCTTTTTTGAAGGGCAGTCTTGGAATTTGTGATTTTTCCCCTATAGTGTATTATTAAACACTCTGTAGTTTGGTAAACAAGTACGACCACACTGCAATTGGTGAATGCGATTTTTGCATGCACCCATGTCATTAAACTATTATAAACAACTCAAAGCACTATTGAGTGTAGAATACACCTAGCACAAACTATTTATGAATTCTACAATGACATCATGCAAGAATCGACCTCTGTATGTGGCTGTATAATAGAATTACGCTTAAGTATGTGTAATACAAAGTACTGGCTCTATGGTAGCCTATAGAGATCACACTTCGCTTAGTTCATGAGCCTACCATTTTATATTTTGCGTGATCCAAAGAGTATGGAAAGAACATCAAACCTGACGAAGATCGAGCAATGTGGGTTTACCAACTTCCTGTAGGCGTTTGTCAAGTGGCTAACATTGGTGCCTAGCAGAGAAAGCACATCAGAGGGTAGTAAACAGCGAATGCTAACTGGAAGATAGGTAGCAGTTAAGACAGTTCTATTAATTTAACATGATAAATAACTGACTGGTTTAATAATCGCTGCCGATTTGGATTATTTATTTTATGTATCTCTCATTTAAACAAAACAAAGGCATTTAAGTGCTTTAAAAAATCCTTTCTCGAGTCAAAGTGCACCAAATTAAGTACAACCGATTTAAGATATGAAATGCTAATAACGCAAGCAAGTTTAATGTAATTATAGTGGTTTGCGAAACTATTTGGCCCCCTTGAACTTTGACCTTTTGCCACATTTTGGACTTCAAACATCAAGATATAAAACTGTAATTTATTGTGAAGCATCAACAATAAGTAGGGCACAATCATGAAGTGGAACACACTTTATTGGATATTTTAAACTTTTTTAACAAAAAAAAAAAAGTGGGTGTGCAAAATTATTATTGAGTCAATACTTTGAAGCGCCACCTTTTGCTGCGATTACAGCTGCAAGTCACTCGGGGTATGTCTCTATCTGTTTTGCACACCGAGAAACTGATATTGTTGCCCATTCTTCCTTGCAAAACAGCTCGAGCTCAGTGAGGTTGGATGGAAAGTGTTTGGTAACAGCAGTTTTCAGTTCTTTCCACAGATTCTCAATTGGTTTGAGGTCTGGACTTTGACTTGGCCATTCTAACACCTTGATATGTTTTTGGTGAACCATTCCATCGTAGCTTTTGCTTTATGTTTCGGATCATTGTCTTGTTGGAAGACAAATCTCCGTCCCAGTCTCAGGTCTTTTGCCGACTCCATCAGGTTTTCTTCCAGAATGGTCCTGTATTTGGCTCCATTCATCTTCCCATCAATTTTAACCATCTTCTCTGTCCCTGCTGAAGAAAAGCAGGCCCAAACCATGATGCTGCCACCACCATGTTTGACTGTGGGGATGGTTTGTTGAGGGTGATGTGTTGTGCTGCTTTTGCGCAAAACATAACGTTTTGCATTGTTTCCAAAAAGTTTGACTATGGTCTCATTTGACCAGAGCACATTCTTCCTCGTGTTTGGTGTGTCTCCCAGGTGGCTTGTGGCAAACTTTAAACGACACTTTTTATGGATATCTTTAAGAAATGGCTTCCTTCTTGCCACGCTCCCACAAAGGCCAGATTTGTGCAGTATACGACTAATTGTTGTCCTATGGACAGATTGTAGACCTTTGCAGTTCATCCAGAGTGGTCATGGGCCTCTTGGTTGCATCTCTGATCAGTTTTCTTCTTGTATGAGGTAAAAGTTTTGGGGGACCGCCTGATCTTGGTAGATTTGCAGTGGTCTGATACTCCTTCCATTTCAATATTATTGCTTGCACAGTGCTCCTTGGGATGTTTAAAGCTTGGGAAATCTTTTTGTATCCAAATCCAGCTTTAAAACTTCATGATGCCCTCTCCAAATTGTATTAATTTAATCTCTTATCTCAAAATTCTACACAAAATACTCCATTATGACAA
This sequence comes from Urocampus carinirostris, assembly GCF_059441175.1. Lineage (NCBI taxonomy): Eukaryota > Metazoa > Chordata > Actinopteri > Syngnathiformes > Syngnathidae > Urocampus > Urocampus carinirostris. The sequence continues at coordinate 44,639,638 of NC_142351.1, forward strand.
TGTGAAAAAGTGTATTTTTTTACTTTTTTGAATTTATTAAAAATAGAAAACTAAGAAATTACATTTACATAAGTATTCACAGCCTTTGCTTAATACTTTGTTGATCCACCTTTGTCTTTTTGAATATGTGAATATGATCCCACAAGTTTAGCACACCTATCTTTAGGCAGTTTTGCCCATTCTTCTTTGCAATAAGTCTCAAGCTCAATCAGGTTGGATGGGAGACGTTTGTGCACAGCCATTTTCAGTTCTTTCCAGAGATGTTCGATCGGATTCAAGTCTGGACTCTGGCTGGGCTACTCCAGGACATTCACGGAGTGGTTCTGAAGCAAATCCTTTGAGGTCTTGGCTGTGTGCTTAGGGTCGTTGTCCTGCTGAAAAATGAACCTTCGCCCCAGCCTGAGGTCAAGAGCGCTCTGGAGCAGGTTTTCATCCAGGATATCTCTATATATTGCTGCATTCATTTTTCCTTCTATCCTGACTAGTCTGCCAGTTCCTGCTGCTGAAAAACATCCCCACAGCATGATGCTGCCACCACCATGCTTCACTGTAGGGATGGTATTGACCTGGTGATGAGCGGTGCCTGGTTTCCTCCAAACATGGCGCCTGGCATTCACACCAAAGAGTTCAATCTTTGTCTCATCAGACCAGAGAATTTTGTTTCTCATGGTCTGAAAGTCATTCAGGTGCTTTTTGGCAAATTCCAGACGGGCTTCAATGTTCCTTTTACTAAGGAGTGGCTTTCGTCTGGCCACTCTACCATACAGGCCTGATTGGTGGATTGCTGCAGAGATGCTTGTCCTTCTGGAAGGCTCTCCTCTCTCCACAGAGGAACGCTGGAGCTCAGACAGAGTGACCATCGGGTTCTTGTTCACCTCCCTGACTAAGGCCCTTCTTCCCCGATCGCTCAGTTTAGAAGGCCAGCCAGCTCTAGGAAGAGTCCTTGTGGTTCCAAATGTCTTCCATTTACGAATAATGGAGGCCACTGTGCTCATTGGGACCTTCAAAGCAGCAGCAATTTTTCTGTATCCTTCCCCAGATTTGTGCCTCAAGACAATCCTGTCTCGCAGGTCTACAGACAGTTCTTTTGACTTCATGCTTGGTGTTTGTGCTCTGACATGCACACTCAACTGTGGGACCTTATATAGACAGGTGTGTGCCTTTCCAAATCATGTCCAATCAACTGAATTTACATCAGGTGGACTCAAATTAAGCTGTAGAAAGATATCAAGGATGATCAGTGGAAAAAAAGATGCACCTGAGCTCAATTTTGAGCTTCATGACAAAGGCTGTGAATACTTATGTAAATGTGATTTCTTAGTTTTCTATTTTTAATAGATCCTAAAAAAGTAAAAAAAAACGTTTTCACATTGTCATAATAGAGTATTTTGTGTAGAATTTTGAGATAAGAGATAAATTAATACAATTTGGAATGAGGCTGTAACATAACAAAATGTGGCAAAAGGGAAGCGCTGTGAATACTTTTCGTATGCACTGTATATATATATATATATATATATATATATATATATATATATATATATATATATATATATATATATATATATATCTGCGATTGGCTGGCAACCAGTTCAGGATGTCCCCTGCCCACTGCTCGATGATTGCTGGGATGGGCTCAAGCACCCCCCGACCCTACTGAGGATAAGCGGTGCAGATAATGAGATGAGATGAGATACAGTGCATCCGGAAAGTATTCACAGCGCTTCACTTTTTCCAAAATGTGGAAAAAGTAAAGCGCTGTGAATACTTTCCGGATGCACTGTATATATATATATATATATATATATATATATATATATATATATATATATATATATATATATATATATATATATATATATATATATATATATATATATATATATAATTCATTGTTCTTAAAATAAGCCTTGGCATTAAAATGTCTTTTTTTATTTTATTTATTTTTTAAAAGTCCGAAAAGATTTATATTTATTTGAACTAAAAAGATTTAGCAAGATTTATCAATTGTCTTTCTACTAATTCACCAATTTACTTTTGTGGCAACATCGTGCCACTACAATCATGTAACTATAAAAATGGGGATGTGGTTTCAGTCGAGCTTTTTCAGAGCAGACGCAGGTCTTAGGTGGTACACATTGCAAATTGGGACAGGGACGTTCACTTTGGAACATTGTTTGTCATGGCTAAAAGCTATGCCAGTTACTGTGTACAAGGCACGATGTATTGTGTTCAAGATGTTTTTTCCGTTTTTTTTTTCAATTTTGTTTTTTTGTCAACTTTTTTATTTTATTTTAAACGGCATTAAAAAGGTCTTAAAAAGTCTTTAATTGAGCTTGCCCTAAGCTGTGGGAGCCCTGAGCCATTAAAGCAAAAGTGCGTAGGCTTTGTGTATAGCTTCGCCCATTCCTGCTAATCACCCAGTCAAATTGATTCCGGTGCTTTGCATGAGTTTTGTGGCGTTTGCAGTTAGTCGTGTGCATTTTTGTTCAAAAACTGTCTTAACAGTGAACATGAACTTCCTAATAATGAATTTGTTGGCGATTTACAGGCAAAACTGATGTCCGTTGGTGTGACACCTTGACTATAAGCAGTTGTTAAAACTGTGTGCTGTTTAAACTGAACAGAACCGACTTTTTACACATTGTTTTCATGGCTTTGCTTCTCTTGAAAAAATGAACTAAAAAATGGCTTCACTTCTATTTTATCTCCGAACCAAATAGAATCATGAAAAGAGCCATATATGGTTGGGGAGCCATAGGTTCCCGACCCCTGATTTATTGATACAGTGGGACCTCGCTACTTCGCGCTTCGACGTTCGCAAATTCAGAGCTTCGCGGGCCTATAAAAAAAATAAATAAAATAAAATAATTAAAAAAAAAAATGTTTTTTTTTTTTTTTAAGCATTTTTGAAGGGGCGTCGCTACTTCGTGGTTCCACGTTCGCGGGTTCAGAGCTTCGCAGTTTTAAGAAATAATAATAATAGAATAAAATATTTTTTTTTAAAAACGCTTTTTTGTTAAAGCATTTTTGAAGGGGCGTTGCTACTTTGCAGATTTTCACTTTTCGCGGGTGGTTTTGGTCCCCATTAACGGGGTCTAAAAAATGATAATAATGATTTTTTTTTAAATCGGTGCGCCGCTACTTCTTGGATTTTCACTTATCGCGGGTGGTTTTGGTCCCCATTAACCGCGATAACCGAGGTCCCACTGTATTGAATTAAAACATGCAACATCATTAGGATCTACATTCTAGTTGTGCTTGTGTTTATTTCATCTGGTCGAATTATTTAGTGCTTGTGAAAATGTAATCAAAACGTGGTTCATTTTTATTTTTATACAGCTCTTATCCTCTGACAGACGCAGGAACTGGTTAAAAATCCTCCCTGCTGAGGGTGTAACCACTTCAGTCAACACAGTCAACTTTTGTGTGTCATGTCTACAAATGTATGTTGGGGTTCTTTCGAGATGACAAATTTGGGACTCAAGTGTGCGGTGTGGTCTCATCACAGTAAAACACAATAATTTTGGCTGAGCATAGTGTGGGATTTCACCCACTTGACAAAAAAACGGAAAATGTAAATTTTTTTACAGACCAACAAGTTTTCTTCCTTTATTTATCCCCCAAGTACGTTTGCACAATGATACTTTCGTGCCTTAATATGTAATACAGGCAGTGCCTGACATGATAACTCCTTAACTATGTTTTGCTGTCCTAACATACCGACATAAAAGAAGCCTGACACAACCTCCTACTTCCCAACTTGGGATATACATTAGTATCTGATTCTTAGGAATATCTGCACAATTATTTCACCAACAGGAAGGAGGCAACATAGACATGCTGTAATTAAGTTCAAAGATACAGTTTTTTGACTTTAGCAATCACTTTTGGAATCGTCTTTTGTGGTTGTCGTGCAATTGGAGGAGTCTGCTTTGCCCCAGCTTGCGACCACTTGTTGAAGGCTTTGCATGTGATTTAGGGAAGGCAGCTGGATAACAGAGATTGCATTTATGTACTGTGAGACCGCTTTATTTTTGCAAATTGCTTTCTGCTCACAGTTGCCTCTTTTATGCCCAGGGTTCGTCCAGGTAATTGAAATCCTAGAAAACTCTCGACTTTTGATGTTGTGTATTCAAGAAGTGAAACATGCCTGAAACATGTGCAAAGTGCTTGTAAATGTTTGAGATTTTTGCCATGTTTCTCAACAAGATTGTTCAAAAATGATGCCGACACTAATCTCTGGTGGCTTCCCTTTGCCTTTGCCTTTGCCTTGGCCTTTGCATTTCTTTTTCCCTTGTGATTAACGGGAGCTTTCATTAGTTTGTATGCCATTGTCCTTTAAAAAGACAGGTGCATGCTGAGTGTAAACAGGGTACTTTAAAATGTGTATTAGTGCAAAGATAACACATCAATAATTGAAATTTATAGACCATGCAAAAAATTTAGGTACTGTTTCCCAGAGGAAAATTGTTTTGGGACAAACTTCCTGCATAGAAATGAAATGTCATTTTACCCAAGACTTATATGGGAAGAGATTTGTCTGAAATACAAATAAATTCACAATCTTAAAATCATATGCCTTGAAAACTCATCTCATCTCATTAGCTGCACCGCTTATCCACAGTAGGGTCGCGGGGGTGCTGGAGCCCATCCCAGCAATCATCGGGCAGTGGACAGGGGACACTCCGAACTGTTTGCCAGCCAATCGCAGGGCACACAGGGACAGACAACTCGCTCGCTCATTCACATTCATGTCCTAGGGACAATTTGGACAGGCCAATCCATCTGAAATGTATGTCTTTGGAATGTGGGAGGAAACCGGAGGGCCCGGAGGAAACCCACGCAAGCACGGGGAGAACATACAAACTCCGCACAGGAAGTCCTGTAGCTGGATTTGAACCCACGCAGGAGGTTCCCAAGACCTTAGAACTGTGCCGACACGCGCTAACCACTGTGCCGCCGTGCTGCCCGTCATCTCATCTCATTAGCTGCACCGCTTATCCTCAGTAGGGTCGCGGGGGTGCTGGAGCCCATCCCAGCAATCATCGGGCAGTGGGCAGGGGACACCCTGAACTGGTTGCCAGCCAATCACAGGGCACACGGGGACAGACAACTCACTCGCTCATTCACACCTAGGGACAATTTGGACCGGCCAATTCACCTGAAATGCATGTTTTTGGAATGTGGGAGGAAACCGGAGTGCTCGGAGCAGACCCACGCAAGCACGGGGAGAACATACAAACTCCACACAGGAAGTCTGGAGCTGGATTTGAACCCACGCAGGAGGTTCCCATGACATGAACCGTGCTGCCATGTCTTGAAAACTGCTCAACCAAAATAAAAATGTTTGGCTCTGCAAAATACATCATTCACATAGGATTTCTTATTTTAATTGTGCTGGGGAAATTGGAAAATTGGCTTTGAAAGTCCTTAAAAAGTGTTTGAATTTGGCCATTCAAAGGTTGTAAGAACCCTGAATGTCTTTGTGAAATGTGTGAAACGAAAGCCACTAAAGTGAGGAACAGTTAGCAGGCTTAAGGTGTGGGGATAAATGATGCAAAAAAATTGTAAATGTGTCGTAACAGTTGGGTTGTATAAGGTTGGCGGGGAAACGTTTAACATGGACCGCTGGAAGTGTTAAAGTGCTAAATGCTTATTTCCTGTGGCTCCTTTGGATGAAATTGAATTGGAAGACAGACAACCAGACTTTTTTTTAGATCTGTCCGCTGTTAACATAGTACTCATGCATATAAATGCTAGCGTGATTTTTTGAATGTTCATATAAAATGTTATTATTAGAAATATCTGAATATTAGACTTTTGGGATATTTTTTCATACATAAGGCTCCCCTGACTATGAGGCGCTTGGAATTAAAAGCACTGTAAGGGCTAGGGTTTCACAGAAGAAAAGGGCCGTGTTTGTGCATTGATTGCTCAGTCAGAAAGGATCCCATATCATTATTGCGCACAATTGCATAACAGCATGGCGTGCTCTCCAGTAAGTTTCAAGCCTCTGGAAACTATTTCAGTTTGAAAACTCAACATTATATGGCACGAGATCTTTGTCCACACCTTGAGTAAGCCCAAATTCCTAGTGTTACTTTCTATATCCAGCAAATGAGTGTGTGTATGTAAAGCAGTGTGGTGAGAATCATGAGATATGGACAAACAGTTATAAGCAGTCAACATAGCATGTTTTCCTTTTTTAAAGAGCTGATAAAGTTCCATCGTCATTGTCTGGTCAGTGTGGGATGACGTTTCGTGCACGTCCGCAACATTATTTCCATGGTGACCTAAATCGTGCAAGCTAAGTGCCCTTGTGTTTTTGGAAAGCATTGTTTACAGTAGATATCGGCTGAATCACCCAAAACAGTCAAATCAAGGTTAAAGTTGTGCTCGGAAAGCATCCTTTCACAAAAAGAGGTTTTCTTGGGGAAAAAAAAGTATATTATAAGTATAAGAAACTTGTGATCAAATGTGATTTACTAAACAATCATAAATGCTATAAATATACTTTTTCTAATGTCTTCTAATGTCTAATGTCAGGAACCAGGAACGGAGACGGGAACTCAATTGCGTTAGTTTCTTAGTTTTATTTGAAAAGAGACATAAGCTGGCACCCACGATCCAGTGATCGTTGATTGTGGGGAGCAGGTCGCTCGGGACGCGAAAGTGGCACTTCTCTGGCGAGCGATAGCGGTGTCGAAGAGGGAAAAGCAGGTCGGGTTACTAGGGCGCAGGAGCAGAGACGTGATCAAACGGAAGGCTTACCTTAGCGGGAGCTGAAGATTCGCAGCGATCGGACGATGGTAACAGGGAGCCGGGGGTTTTAAAAAGTGGCAAGGAGACAATCCGAAATCTGGGCTGATGGCGCCACCGGGGCAGCCGCAGGTACCCCGAATCAGTAATCATGACATTAAATGCTTATATCGCTACAGAACTACAATTTCTGTGGGCCTTCAAAAATGAGTCAACGCGGAAAAAATGGCTGTCTAACATTAAATGAGTTAATGCGTTCATGATTTTGGCTCCAAAAGAAGATCTTTTTAACCCTTTCAATCATCCATCCATCCATTATCTGCACCGCTTATCCTCAGTAGGGTCGCGGGGGTGCTGGAGCCCATCTCAGGGACAATTTGGGACAATTACCCTGACTAACTTTCAAACATAGTATTTCTTATTCCTCCCCTCAGCTTAAAGACAGCTTTCCAGGACTTTAAGTGTGATAGTTGGGCAGTGTGTACAGATAGATATGGGGTTCTTCTTAACCAGGGGAGGTCAAGGGTTTAGCGTAAAGAAAGCTGCCTTCTTGAATGAATGTTTTAAAGATTTCACCAGGTTGCCTCATAAAATACTCTTGTGTCTTTTGTAAATAATCAAGGAGTCCTTGGGCATACACATTTAAAATCTCATAAATAATCACAAGAGACTGACTTAGACAAATGATCACAGGAAGTAGTCCACAGCGCCAAAATAAAGAGTTTTTTTTCATCACTAGCACAGAGAGGGTGTTTACAGAACCTTGCGCAGGAACAGGAATACCCTGATGTTCTCATGTTGTTGTTACCTTTAGTCTTCTTTTCTTGGTTTCATAACAATGTTGTTTGACCTTCCACATCGGTACAGTTTGTTTTAACCTCATTCCTCTAAAAATTTGAAAAACAATGGGGCTAAGGGATAGGAAGTCACATCTCACCCTATCAAAAGCAGATTAGAGAGAGCGACAAAAATATAGCAGGAAACCAGAACAGTGGCAACGCAAACCCGTGAAAGTAGTCCAAAACTGCAAATGGAAAGTTTGTTTGTGGCTTTTTTGGCAGAGGACACAAAAACAACTTCAACCATTAATGAACAAAAGGAAACAATACACTATTTGCACAATGATAGCTATGTAGGACAACTATACAAACCATAAACATGTGTCCAAAGGTAGAAAGCTGAAGCCAACTTTTAAATGCCTTAAGTGCCTACCCCCAGTACATTTTTTCTTGCAGGGAAGACCTTTACAAAATCAAAACCAGAACCATAACATACCCCACAAAGAACATTTAAAAAACACGAAATGTCTGTTCAAACTTATAATAGTATAATTATTGATGCCTTCATCTATTAATTTTCTGCGCTGCTTATTCTCACTAGGGTCGCGGGGGTGCTGGAGCCCATCCCAGCTATCCTCGAGCAGTGGGCAGGGGACACCCTAAACTGGTAGTCTGCCAGTTGCAGGGAAAACAGAGACATACAACCATTCACCCTCCCATTCACAACCAAGGGACAATTTGAAGCATGCCTGTTTTGGGAATGTGGGAATAAACTGGTGTGCCCGGAGGAAGCCCACGCAGGGAGAACATGCCAACTCAGCACAGGGTGGCTGTGGTAGCTGGATTTGAACCCTGGACCGCCGCACCGTGGGGCTGCACGCTAAACTTCAATCTGCTGTAACAAAACTCCATTGTGTCACCATGTTTTTGGAATGACTCTCCACCAGCGATTCTTATCGTGCACCAAATGCATGGAAAGGATGGTGATGACGCCATGATTTCCTGTTCAGCTGATCCTGTGAACGGCAAATAGAATTGGTTTATGTAAACATTATGCATTGACTGGGTTTTCCATAATTTTCCATTTTATTTTTCAATGTTGTCACTTAACTTTCTAGGTTTGTCTGTAGATTTCTCCTTAGACTAATCAGAGACACACTATTATTTTTGAGTATACAGTAACTATAAATTAAGGTCCCAATGCTATGTTCTTGTGGGTCAGGTCCTCAACTCTGCTCATTTTTTTATGTAACCAACCTTTCATCTTACAAAAAGAATCCAAAGTAGTGTCATGTTCCAACTGCAGGCTAGCTAGCTAGCTAACTAGTAGGAATAAGTACAATGCTTTTGTCATCTTGTGTTCTTATCTATTTGTAAAGCATTGTCAATACGATGATAGATTTCAAGGCTCAAGATGTTAATGTGATTTTGATCAATTTTGAAAAATAATCCTCGAAGGGGATTACCTCATGTGCGGCGCCTTCTCAAGGTTTCTTCATTTTACTCATGTTGAGGTTTTGAGTTTTTCCTTGCCCTCATGTAGGACTTAGATCAGAGGATGGTGCAATAATAGTTTGTAGTTTGCAATAATCTGTGGTCTGTATTTGATACTCCTTGTGATTCGGGGCTATACAAATAAACATGACTTGACAAATGGTTATAGAAATCAGAAGCAGTCTCGTTAATGTTTTTTTTCTTGCGGTGATGTGATGTACTTGTTTGATTCACCTTCTTTAAATGCACGCAGAGCGTAGAGCATTAAGAAGACAGTCCATGTCACCAGATGTATCCCACTCTCCCTCACACACACACAAACAATTGTCATACAAAGGTAAAAATTACTAGATTATGTTGTCCAAGGTAATTTGTTCATGTAACAAAAGCAATATCAAGATCAAACACCAAGGATGCCAATTCCTTTGTTGACAGTGTCAAGCTAAGAATTAGCTTGAATATTTTGGATTCATGAACAGCGACGACTGTACAAAGAAAAAAATGGACTCAAAATAAAGTTGTATAACCTTTTCTTCAAAAACCTAAACAAACTACTTCAACCAGCAAAAATAAGGCAAGAGCTAATAACATGGCTAGTAATAGCAGTCGGAAAACAATGCTAAAAAAATGAGTCGAATAAAACCGTCACAAAATGGCACAATCTTCTCTTCAAAACACCAACGCACAAAACTTACTGTTGCGACGACTCATTGCTTTGAGCGAGGACCCCAAATATTTCTTTGTGGTAGTATCACAAAGAAGTTGCAGATGAATCGGTAGCTTCATTCATTTATATTTTATTTTTTACATTCAAAACACATAGCAAGGTTACGCGGGTTGGCCACCCGCAGCAGCAAGACTGTAGACAAAGCATGGCTTTTGGGTATAGATTCCACTCTGGCGGCCCGGCATAGACCCCATATGGAATGGGAAACCCTGACTATAGTATACTATGAAAGAGTAACTGGGGTAAATGTATTGGTAATTGACTCTTGAGGTATATTCCAAATTGGGATCCATCAATGAAGTATTCAAAAAGTTTGGGATTTTATTAGATTTGATTAAATGAAAGTGTTTAACCAAGCCAACCCTTTTCAAAGTTCTACAATGGATTTATGGATTTCCACTTTAATTATTTATCTTAAAAGTTCCACTGAAACCAGCAAACCTAATCTTTAGTTATATTATATTACACACTAAGTAATAATATGCTCCTTACTCCAACATTTGGGTATGTTTTAAAATAAACAGTGAGTACTTCATTCCACCAATGATTCAATATTACTGCTTGCCTTTTTTTGACAGTTGAATGCCACATTTTGACTTGACTCGCCATATCTGTATATGACTTGAAACCTTTGTGTTAAGACAGATAGATTTCACAAGCTTAATGAAATACTCAGGGTTCGTATGGGTGGTTGAAATCTTTGAGAATACTTATCTTTAATGTTATTTCAAGGATTGAAAAGGGCTTGAATTTTGGGTGAATTGCTCGTAAATGCTTGAAACAGATTAACGGCAGCTGGCATTACATTGTAGGGCATTGTCCTACAAAGCGTCCTCGCCCCCTAAAGGTCATGCCCAATAGGACAGGTGCATGCTACACCGAAACAGGACACTATGAATTGTGGATTAGTGCAAGACTGGCATATCAATTGTGGAGGTTTATGATGAGTAAAAAATGAAGGTAGTGTCGATAAATTATAATGTAAAGAACTTAATGAAACTGTAAATGTGAGTTACATAACACTGTCATTTTTACACAACACCTATATAGCTATAGGTGGTCTAAAGAATAATTGCATACATATTGTTCGGATCCACAAATCTATTCGCGATTTATTTAAGATCTAAAATTCATCCGTCTTTATAACTGTCACAGACGGGACCCAATTGCGTTCGTTTTTAAGGAGAACAGGACTCGCATCCACAATCCGATGATCGTCGGACACAGGTGGCAGATAGCAGGAACGTGTAAGTGGCACTTCCGTGTCGAGCGAATGTAGTCGTTGACAGCAAGAACAAACAGGTCGATGGCCGGGGCGGAGGAGCAAAAACATAAACGGGTCCAGAAAAAAGGTCGGCAACAAGTATCAGGCAGGAAACGGGGCAGGGTAGGGTCAGGAGTCACAAAAGTTTCCCTAGCGTGTAGCGTAGGTTCACAAAATGATCCGACAAGTGTTGTCAGGAAGGTGGGGGTTTAAAATAGAGGAAGCAGCCAATCAGCGTCCACGGCTGTTGGCGCCAACGAAGCAGACTCAGGTGCCCCGCATCAGTAACCATCAAAATAACTGAACAATCTCATTTGTAAAATGCAGATGTATATGTGGCTCTGAAAAATACATGATTTGCACTGGATTTATTTTAATAGTACAGGAGACATTATATATTGGCTTTGAAAGTCCATAATAAGTCCTGAATTCAGCCATGAAAAAAGTGTACGAACCCTGAATACTAATCATACGCCTTTTCATTGAATGAAAGCACGAATCATCAATGCACAATTGAAACAATGTACAAGTTACGAATCATCTGAAAACACTGTATCCTTTAACCTTTTACAATTTCAACACAATGCTAATGTAAATTGGTACGACTTTTGGGGTTTTAGTTCATTGCTCTATGTGCACAGACTGGTTGGAGTAACTGTTTGTATCTTACATCCATTGAGATGTATTATCTGCCGAAAATAACCTTCTTCTGGTTTGCTTCTTGTCTGAATCTCTGAAGAGGGACAAGAGTGAGCATTATCACACAAACTCAAAATAACTCGAGAAATCAGACAGTACCTTTTTAGGTCATGAGTCCTCAAGGGAAGCAAGTGAACAAAACTGTATTTACGGGTACAGGACAGCATAACCTACAATGACAGGAGGATTTACTTCACAACATTAACTTACGACAGTAAAGATAAAGTTTGCTCACTTTCAATGTGAATTGAGTTGCAATGGCGTTTTTCTCTAAAACAGATTATTATTATTCAGTGTCACTTACACAGTTACGGTAAGGGGTGGGTGATAGAAATATTTTTGGTATTGATCCAATCGAAGAAAATATAGAGGGGTTTCGGTTGATTCTGATCCAAAACCAATACGTTTTCCCTGGAAATGTCATGAACATGAACTCATTTAATGGTGTTTTTCTCTAATTGGGAAAGCCGGTGCCAGACAATTTTTGCAGTTTTGGCTCATTTTTTAAAGTAACAAGCCTGGTTGACGAAGTAACTTCCTACTACTATTTGTCCATATCTCACGACTCTTACCACACTGCGTCACTACATCTACCTGCCATAAGGGGCGGCCTGATAAACTCATTTGCCGGATACAGTAAGCAACACTAAGAAGTTGGGCTTCCTCCATGTATGTACAACGATCTGATCAAAGCCACTAATGCATTCTAATAGTGATTTATCGTACTTGAATCATTCCCAGAGGCTTGATATTTACCAACGAGCAGAGCCAAACCCTTTATAATAGTTTTTTTTAAATTAAACAAGAAAAACACAATTTTTCATTTTGGAACACAGGAACAATGCCTCTAAATCGTATTTCTGTCCAGTCCTTTGTGACATTTTGTGATTAAATGCTATACAAATAAATGTGACTTGACTTGACTCAACCAAATAAACCCTTGTGGCCAGGATCTTCTTGTGGTATGGCAAACACTGATATTTTTATTTTAAACAAAGGCAACAAGTTTAATGGCTGATTTTTGAGGATTGTCACACTTGTTCATCCACTTGAAAGTCAGACTAAAAAGGTCTGCCTGTTTCACAACATGCCTTGCTTAAGTTTTTTTGGACTGTATTTTGTCCTTGTAAAGAGTACGGAAACGAAGAGTGTGGGGGTGTGCATGCCTCCTTTAATGGGATACTTAGACGGGGCTGTATGGCGTCACAAGTGACACAGATTAGGAGAAGTGACACTTTGTCTCGAAATACTGTTCGGAGCAGTTAGATAAGGAATTTAGTGGCTTTATCACAAATGCCACTCTTTCATTTAAAAGGGTAAGGCACTTCGGATGCGGTGCCGGCCTTTCAGCGGGGTGATGAATTTGCGAGAAAGTGGGCAACGTTTTGCTATGTGAGAGCAGAGTATCAGGATATAAATAGAGAAGTGACTTAGCGGGTAATAGTCAGTTGCTCCTCAGAATATGCGTCAGATTCTCAATGGGCTTGCAGTTAGGTGTGGCTTCGGGCTGTTATTTTCGTTCCTTTTCCCATTTTTTTTCTTCACCTTACGAGGCCATTAATTGTGTATGTATATATATATATATATATATATATATATATATATATATATATATATATATATATATACACGGCGGCTTAGTGGTTAGCGCTTCCGCGGCACAGTTCTGAGATCATCAGATCAAATCCAGCTACCAGCCTTCCTGTGCGGGGTTTGCAGCTTCTCCCTGTGCTTGCGTGGGTTTCCTCCGGGCGCCCCGGTTTCCTCACACATTCCAAAAACATGCATGTCAGAATATTTGGCCGGTCCAAATTGTCCATAGGTGTGAATGGGCGAGTGAGTTGTCTTTCTCTTAAAAGCCGCTGGAACTACACCTGAAGAGAGTGATATGTTTATAATATTTAGAACGGAAGGTCCAAGGACCCCAAAAAGACCTTTAATAAGCGAACCTGGAAGCGGGTCGAACAGGCAAGTCGTCGGTTTGGCCGTATTCACCACCTGTTTAAGATTATCGAAAGACAGCTCACTAAATCGGGACAAATTCCCTGGACAACCACCATGTCGTGCATCTATAGATTTCAGCCCTATAATATGTGATGTATTAACACTGTCTTTAGAAATTTCTTCCCATATGCATTGAATCTTCTTATTAAAGAAGACCATAAAGTCATGGGCTGAATGGGTAGAACTATCTGGGATAATCTGTTGCCTTGTTAGCGATGCTACAGTGTCGAAAAGGATTTTGGGGTTATTCTTTTGTGACGCAATCACCTTCGAAAAGTAGGCTGATTTTGCAGAGGCAAGGGCTGCTTTATACTTTAACAAGCTGTCACACCAGGTTTGACGGAAAACTTCAAGCTTGGTAGTGTGCCATTTTCTTTCAGATTTCCTGCATTCTTGTTTAAGGGATCTAGTTTCATCAGTAAACCAAGGCGTGCTTCTTTTAGGTTGTGATTTAAGCCGTAGGGGCGCTACTGAATCCAGGACACCAGCCAGGGTAGCATTAAACTCATTCATGAGTGAGTTAATAGAGCCTTTATATAAAGGAAAGGACGCAACTGCTCCTGAAAGAAGATCAGAGAGCCCAGAAACTGTGCCAGTGCTTATATTTCGTCCGCTAAATCCTTCAGTTTTTTTAATACTACATTTAGCTAGCACCTCAAATGTAACTAAATAATGATCAGAAAAAACGGTAGTACACGGTAACACGTCATGTTTGAGGTTGAAACTCCTCGAGACAGAACCAAGTCTAGCGTTTTTCCATCTTTATGAGTCGTCAAATCAACCAGTTGATTAAAACCAAATCTATCAATTAGAGACCGAAACGCAACAGTAAGTGAAGTGAGTGGGGAGTTCATATGAATGTTAAAGTCCCCCATTATTATTAGTTTGTCTGCATAGGTTACTAAGTCAGACAACAGTTCAGAGAATTCATCTAAGAAAACTGAGTATGGTCTTGGTGCGCGATAAATAGTTACTACATAAATTGACAATAGGGAGGACCGCATAACAAGAGCCTCGAACGCCTTATGATTATTAGAGGTACGAGGAGTTAGTTTGAGTATTTTTTTCAGAAATTAGAGCGACACCGCCACCCTCCTTCAAAGAGTGCTGCTCGCGTAGTCTTGAGGAGAAGCCTCATTTAACAGTAAAAACACATCCGGTCTCAACCAAGTTTCACATAGACCAATCAAGTTAAATTAGTAATCACGAATAATATTATCAACAAGTAAAGCTTTAGGAGCAAGTGATCTAATTTATTTAAGAGACCAAATTTTAGCTTTGCTGAATCGTTTAACTTAGCTGAAGTATTTGTAGAGATTGTCACAAGATGTCACCGTTCGGGCGCGTTGAGTCTCAAGCGTCGGTTGAGTCTCAAGCGTCTGTTGACCGGCAAGATTGATGAAGAAATAATGGTGGAATTAGGCACATTTTCGTGTCCTTCTCTAACGTTTCGCCGATGTAGCTCCTTTAGCTTCACACACTTCCCCGCGCGACAACCCCGCTTCTGTTTTCGGTCCCCACGCCGTCTCCGTCGCTTCGTAAGTGAGGTGGCCGACCACGGAGATCCTTGATCTCTTTGTATCTCGTTCGGGATATCAAAGGTGGTATAAAAAGTGCCCGAAAAGTCGAAATTTAGACGCACACCCAATTGAATAAGTTCCTCCCGACTATAAGTATTATTGGTCGCGCATGTGTCCAGAAAAGAAAGCAAAAAAGACTAGAGAACGGTAATAAATAGAAGATTAGCTGGAGAGCTACGAGCCGCAGCATCCATGTGCGCCGCCATGTTCTAAATATTAGAGAATACAAGACTTTCAACAAAATGCTTAACAAGATTTTTTACATATGTGATACATATTAAATTGCAATATTATTAGCGAACAGGTGAAGAAGAGGAGAGACTGTTTTACTTATCAGAATTCAGAACAAAATTTACCATGCAAATCAGTGTTTTTGGTACTGTGAGTTAAAATAGTGTGATCACAAGAAAAGCTTTAATGGCTTTTCATCTGAAATCCTTACCATCTGTTTTTCAGGGGTGAAGTGTCGGCGCTCTCATCGCCATTACTCGGGTCCGATTCCCGTTACACAAATGTTTTGCATTTTTGTCAGCGACATTTAATGTTTTAACAATTTTTGCCTTATGTTTATATATATATATATATATATATATATATATATATATATATATATATATATATATATATATATATATATATATATATATATATATATATATATATCGTAAGTGTATGCTGTAAGTGTGATTTCATGCGCCTTATAGTCTGGTGCGCCTTGTCTATGGAAAATATATGACGAAATACAATTTTGAGTGGTGCGCTTTATAGTCTGGTGCACCTCATAGTGGTGAAAATACTGTACTTTATTCTCCATAGTCAATCCTATTTTCCTGTACCTCCCTGTATCCTCGTCTTTGGGCTGTGTCTACTTGGCAATGCTCCGTATGTTTGATCCATGTGGTTTTCAGAAGTCCTAAACTGCATTCCCTGACCACTCTTTTGGTTACAGCTAGAACTTCTGTCTCTGTAGCCCCCATTGACTCCTCTTAACCCCCTCCCGACTTGCTGGAACAGCTGACTTCCATCACCTTGCCACATTTCTGCTCAAACATCCGTTGATTCTTATTATTTTGTGAGCCTTGCTGTGGGATAAATATACGTATACAACATATTACTGAAACAAAGGGTACTCGTTTACTGTTGTTAACATAAAACTTCATCAGTAAATCCAATAAAGTGATCCACATTGTTCATCCCACAGTGCATAGTGAAAGTATTGCCCCCCCCTCCACTTAAACTTTTTTCATATTGCCACATTTCCTGCTTCAAACTAACACTTTAAAAACTGAAACTTTATTCGAAGCATCAAAAAATTTGAAATACAATCGTGAACTGTAACCAAATTATTTCAGCATTTTGTTATATTTAAAACAAAATCAGGTGTTGCAAAATTATTTGCCCCCTGTTCTCTCAGCTCAGCCGTCTGCCTACAGAAGCCACTTGTTGACTTCTGACTGATCCAACATCAACCTAAATGACTCACACAGGCAAAGTACGTGTACCTGTCTGACATTAAGTTTCAGTTTAAATGTACCTGAACAGACTGACTTGTAAAGCATTATGGCGGATTCATTAAGACCAAATTACTCAGTTCAGGATAAAGTTGTGGATAACTCAAAAGCAGGAATACAATACAATTTCACAATATTTACACATTGTGTGAGCAATAATATCCAAAATGGAGGGAGCATTAAACTACGACAAACCTACCAAGACCCGGCCGTCCCTCTAAATCTTCTGCCCAAACAAGGAGAAAACTAATCAGAGAAGCAATTAAGAGGTCCATGGTCACATTGAATTACCTGCATGCATACACAGCTGAAGTGGGGCAAACTGTTTATTAGACAACTATTAGTGGTACTCTCCAAAAATCGGCCATTTATGGAAGAGCGCCAAGAAGAAAGCCCTTTCTGAAAGAATACCACGAAAAGGCCAGATTGTCGTTTGAAAGAAGCCACATGGTCGACACATATAACATGTGGAACAAGGTGCTCTGGAATGCAAAGAGTTACGTTTTACTTCAAAGTAACACTGGATATCACCCTGTGAAACATGGTGGTGGCAGCATCATGTTCTGGTGTTGCTTTTCTTAGGGCCCGGTCACACAGCCGTTTGCGTCTGTATCGCGGCTGAATCACGACCAGAAATTTCTGCCCGTGAAGTAGACGCTGTTGGACGCTTTGAGATCGTGATACAGACGAGATACAGCCGTGCTTTACACGCGGCAAGAAATTCACACGCGGTTGGCCGCGCAAAAAAGTTTTGCGCTGCTCAAAACTTTAGACCCGCGGGCGGCACACGTGGTACACACGCGGATATGACGTGTTACAGACGCGGAACGACGTGCTACGGCTGCGGCCAGGGCGTGGTTACACGCGGGTAGGACGCAGAATTTTAGCGGGTAATCGCGGGTGGAGCACGGTCATAGCACGTTTGTTCTGCGTCTGTATCGCGGCTGAATCACGTGAGTTAGCGTGTGTAACGCGTGTGACGGTCAAACGCCTTTCTCCGCGTATATTCAGCGCAATTTGCCGAGCACACGTCAGTTGTGCTCGAGACGTCAAGGGGTGAACATGGATCCCCTTCACCGTAGTGACCTCGTCTTAATCCATTTTTTTTTCTTGACATTTCTTTTCATTTCGTAACAAAATAATAAAATAAAAATGAAAAACGATTACAATAATAACATATTGGCTTCTTCTTTGGTGCCATAGCTTGAAATCTTTATCTTCACGGGACTGTGTCTTGAGCGGTAATGATTTCTACAGCCCGGCTCGGCAGCTTTTATACCCGTGGTCCACACGCGGAAAGGACGTGGAACTGACGCGATGAGGAAGCGGAACAGTCGCCGGCGTCTGTTTTGCGGGCATAACACGGATGAACAGCGGGTTGGCCAATTTTGCGCATTTTCTACAGCGGGCAACCACGGCAAAAAAAAATCACAAAATTTTACCCGCGATACACACGCAAAAGGCTGTGTGACCGGGCCCTTAAGCACGGACTGGGAAGATTGTTAGAGTTGATTGGAAGATGATTGAACCCAAAATCAGGGCGATTCTGATTGAAAATCGGTTGGAGTCTGCAAGAGAGTGAGAGTGTGGTGCAGATTCACCTTTCAACAGGACAACTACCCTAAACATAAAAACTACATACACTAGAATTGTTTAAAACTGACAATATAAAGGTTTTAGAAGGGACAAGCAAAAGTACAGACCTTAATTCTATAAAGAATTTGTGGAAAGACTAGAAAAATGCAATCACCATCAAGATGTGTTTCAAAACATGACATATTTTGTTTTTGTGATCGCAGCAAAAGGAGGTTGTACAAAGTATTAACACAAAGGAGGATAATACTTTTGCAACACATACAGGGAGTGCAGAATTATTAGGCAAATGAGTATTTTGACCACATCATCCTCTTTATGCATGTTGTCTTACTCCAAGCTGTATAGGCTCGAAAGCCTACTACCAATTAAGCATATCAGGTGATGTGCATCTCTGTAATGAGACGGGGTGTGGTCTAATGACATCAACACCCTATATCAGGTGTGCATAATTATTAGGCAACTTCCTTTCCTTTGGTAAAATGGGTCAGAAGAGGGATTTGACAGGCTCTGAAAAGTCAAAAATAGTGAGATATCTTGCAGAGGGATGCAGCACTCTTAAAATTGCCAAGCTTCTGAAGCGTGATCATCGAACAATCAAGCGTTACATTCAAAATAGTCAACAGGGTCGCAAGAAGCGTGTAGAAAAACCAAGGCGCAAAATAACTGCCCGTGAACTGAGAAAAGTCAAGCGTACAGCTGCCAAGATGCCACTTGCCACCAGTTTTGCCATATTTCAGAGCTGCAACATCACTGGAGTGCCCAAAAGCACAAGGTGTGCAATACTCAGAGACATGGCCAAGGTAAGAAAGGCTGAAAAACGACCACCACTGAACAAGACACACAAGCTGAAACGTCAAGACTGGGCCAAGAAAAATCTCAAGACGGATTTTTCTAAGGTTTTATGGACTGATGAAATGAGAGTGAGTCTTGATGGGCCAGATGGATGGGCCCGTGGCTGGATCGGTAAAGGGCAGAGAGCTCCAGTCCGCCTCAGACGCCAGCAAGGTGGAGGTGGGGTACTGGTATGGGCTGGTATCATCAAAGATGAGCTTGTGGGGCCTTTTCGGGTTGAGGATGGACTCAAGCTCAACTCCCAGTCCTACTGCCAGTTTCTGGAAGACACCTTCTTCAAGCAGCGGTACAGGAAGAAGTCCGCATCCTTTAAGAAAAACATGATTTTCATGCAGGACAACGCTCCATCACACGCATCCAAGTACTCCACAGCGTGGCTGGCAAGAAAGGGTCTAAAAGAAGAAAAACTAATGACATGGCCTCCTTGTTCACCTGATCTGAACCCCATAGAGAACCTGTGGTCCCTCATGAAATGTGAGATTTACAAGGAGGGAAAACAGTACACCTCTCTGAACAGTGTCTGGGAGGCTGTGGTTGCTGCTGCACGCAATGTTGATCGTGAACAGATCAAAGCACTGACAGAATCCATGGATGGCAGGCTTTTGAGTGTCCTTGCAAAGAAAGGTGGCTATATTGGTCACTGATTTGTTTTTGTTTTGTTTTTGAATGTCAGAAATGTATATTTGTGAATGTTGAGCTGTTATATTGGTTTCCCTGATGAAAATAAATAATTGAAATGGGTATACATTTGTTTTTTGTTAAGTTGCCTAATAATTATGCACAGTAATAGTCACCTGCACACACAGATATCCTCCTAAAATAGCTAAAACTAAAAAAGCCCCACTCCAACTTCCAAAATATTCAGCTTTGATATTAATGAGACTTTTGGGTTCATTAAGAACATGCTTGTTGTTCAATAATAAAATTAATCCTCAAAAATACAACTTGCCTAATAATTCTGCACTCCCTGTACTTCTGAATTTTTGTTATCACAATATAAAATGATAAACTATTTGTTTTTTGTCATGATTGTAACACACATCTTGTGATTCTAAGACAATATTTTAATTTTTTTAATCTACTGTATCAGTTTGAAGCCTTTTTCCAACATGGCGGCGCGACTACACGCAGCGGCTGATGTCCCTCCAGTAAATCTTTTTACTTTAAGTGTTCTTTTTTCTCTCATCTTTTCTTTTATAAATACCTGTTCGGCAACTATCACCTTAAGTCGCCAGGAACTTATTAACCTGGGTCAAAGATTAGATTTCGACTCATTTCACGATTACAACACCAACAACAACATCCCAAAGGACATACGAAGACCACCGGGATCTCCCTGGGTTACCTGCCCGCCCATCAAGCGACGGAGACGGCGGAGGGAACGTAAACAAAAATGAGGCTCTCGGGGAGGCCTAGCGAAGAAGCTAAAAAGACGACCACACCGACAAGCGCTTCCGAGTATCTTCCTGACCAACGCCAGATCCATCGTACACAAAATCAGTGAGCTTGAGCTGCGGATAGCTACCAACAACTTCGTACGGAATAGCAACATTTTTGTGATTACGGAGTCATGGCTTGACCCGCGGATCCCCGACGCTGCAGTTCAGCTAGCAGGACGCACGCTACACCGATACGACCGCAACGAAGACTCCGGCAAAAAAAGAGGTGGGGGACTATGCATTTACGTACATAATGCGTGGTGCAATAACAGCAGAATTATTGATGCACACTGCTCGCCCGATCTAGAGTTTCTGGCGGTATCGTGTAGACCATTCTATATACCGCGAGAGCTAACTGTGCTCATTGTGATAGCTGTTTACATTCCTCCGGATGCTAACGCTAGCACAGCGCTAAACCTTCTACTCGCCGCTATAAACATCCAACAGCTTGCACACCCCGACGGAGCTTTCATTATCGCTGGCGACTTTAATAAGGCATGTTTAAGGACTGTTCTTCCAAAATTCTATCAATATGTGAACTGTGCAACAAGGGGTGAAAAAACTTTGGACCGCGTTTACAGCAACCTCAGAAACGCATACAAAGCTTCCCCCCTCCCCCACCTAGTAAATTCGGATCACCTATGCCTATCCCTTACCCCCTCATACACCCCCATCCGAAGGAAAACAAAACCTGTAACGAGGACAATACAAACGTGGCCTGAGGGAGCCCTCTCCAAGCTGCAGGACTGTTTTGATCAAACTTGCTGGGAGGTATTTGAACACCATGACCTCCAGAAATTCACTGACACGGTTTTATCCTACATCCGTTACTGCACGGATGAAGTCACAGTATATAAAAAAATCAAAAACTACCCAAATCAAAAACCCTGGATGTCCAGCGAGGTGCGCACCCTCCTCAAACACCGCAACACCGCCTTCAGGTCTGGAGACAAGGCTCTTTACGGGGTGGCCAGGGCTGACCTGAAGAGAGGCATCAAGGAAGCAAAAGCAGCCTACACAAGGAGGATCGAGCACCTCTTCGCTGGAAATGACCCGAGGAGGATGTGGCAGGGCCTCCAACACATCACCAACTTCAGAGGCCACAACCTGGCAGCTGTTGAGGCTGAGGCTTCACTAGCTGAGGACCTTAATCAGTTCTTCGCTCGCTTTGAAGCTGGTAGGCCACAAACAGCCACATCACACCTACCAACAACCAGCAGCAACTCTCTCACATTTCAGGAGCACGAAGTTAGGCGTGCGCTGAATACCATAAACCCCAGGAAGGCAACTGGCCCGGATGGAGTACCAGGGAGGGTACTCAGGGACTGTTCCAATCCGCTGGCTGGGGTCTTCACCACCATCTTCAACCGGTCCCTGTCACAGGCGACCGTCCCACCTTGCCTCAAAACCTCCACCATCATTCCCATCCCCAAAAAGTCAGCAGTGGAAAGCCTCAACGACTACAGGCCTGTAGCTCTTACGCCTGTGGTCATGAAGTGCTTCGAGAGGTTAGTGTCCCGGCACATCAAAAACTCCCTGCCACTCACACTGGACCCCCACCAGTTTGCCTACAGGGCAAACCGCTCCACTGACGACGCCATAAACACAGCACTTCACACCGTGCTGAAACACCTGGACCACCGGGGGAGCTACGTCAGAATGCTCTTTCTGGACTTCAGCTCAGCCTTCAACACCATTATCCCGGAGATCCTGGTGGAGAAACTTGCACACCTAGGACTCTCTCCCTCCATCTGCCACTGGATAATGGACTTCCTCTCCAACCGCCCACAGTCGGTGAAACTCGGTACCCACGTCTCTCCCACCCTAACACTGAACACTGGCTCCCCCCAAGGTTGTGCACTGAGCCCCCTGCTTTTCACCCTCTACAGCTCCGACTGCTCACCGACCCACCCCACAAATACTATAATTAAGTTCGCTGACGATACCACCTTGATCGGCCTCATCTCTGAAGGGGACGAGGCGGCATACAGGGATGAGGTGGAGTCACTTTCAACGTGGTGTTCGGAAAACCACCTCATATTGAACACCACAAAAACAAAAGAACTGATTCTGGATTTCAGAAGGAATGGCAGGAATCCAGCACCACTCACCATAAAAGGAGACTGTGTAGAGAGAGTCCACTCTTTCAAATTTCTGGGTGTGCACATATCCGACGACCTCTCCTGGTCTGCAAACACCAGAGCGGTGGTAGGGAAGGCCCAGCAGCGACTGCACTTCCTGAGATTGCTCAGGAAAAATAACTTAAAACAGCAGCTGCAGGTGTCCTTCTACAAAGCCACAGTGGAGAGCATCCTAACATACTGCATCACGGTGTGGTATGCTGGGTGCACAGCAGCAGACAGGAAAAAGCTCCAGAGGATCATCAAAACAGCCCAGAGAATCGTCGGCTGCTCTCTGCCCAGTCTGGAGGACATTGCCTGCTCTCGCTACCTCAGCAGAGCAGAAAACATCATCATGGACTTTTCTCACCCCGGCCACCACCTCTTCGACCTGCTGCCTTCCGGCAAGCGCTACAGGTCACACAAAGCAAAAACAAACAGACTCAGAGACAGCTTCTTCCCCACAGCCATTACCACCCTAAACAGACACCGCACAAAAAAACTGAAAACTGTTGCAAAAAACTACCTCACACGAATGTAAAATGGTACTCACGTACATGCTGTCTGCACTATGTTTGTTCACTGCTCAAAACAGACACAGCACAAAAAACCTGAAAACTTGTGCCAACACTACCTCATACGAATATAATGGTACTAATGCCTATGTTCTTGCACATGTCGACTGCACTACGTTTACTGCTCACCTTGCACAATGTCTGACCATTTCCTTTTTTCTGCACTATGTTGTCTATGTTTGCACCAATGCATATGCTGACTATTTTTTGCACTATGATGACTTTGCACCAAATGCAATATTGCACAACCCTTACGATACCAACGGTATCACGACAACACTGTATGTAACATCCCACATGCCGACATTTCTTGTGTAAATACCATGTAAATTATAACTATAGCCTTATCCCCCTTGTTTTATAACCTTATCTTCTCTGTTCCTTTATCTTCTTGGCTCTTACCTCACTGTGAATGTGTAAAACTGGAGTGTCATGCCCAATTTCGTTGTCACAATATGTTAACCCATTTTGTAACAATGACAATAAAGGTATATTCTATTCTATTCTATTCTAATATAGCAATGTCAAAAGGTTATTGGGGACTCCAATACTTATGCACAATTGACATTTTTTAACCCAACCTGGATAACATGTAAAACTGAACCAATGTTAATCAGTCCATTGAACCCATTTCTCGCTGTGACCTCTACACGCTGTAATTTGAGTGATGGAAGATGGGGGAGTAGTGGCTGCAAGATGGCAGTTTCCAGAAGGGCTCTGTAGAGGACAATCAGTGACCCTATATGGGCGCCTTTCCTGCATATACCAGCATGTTAAAGGGGAAACTGATAGGCAGGTGAAATATCTGGCACTTACAGAGAAGAGCCTGTGAGGACAGACAGGGAAGAAAGGATATGGATTGAGTCACAAAGCTGACGCGGACTTACAAAGGAAATGAATATTCCTTGTAAAGTACACTTGTTGGCAAATAGTTCTAAGGACATAGCGAAATAACAAAAGCAATCTATTGTTCTATTATACCAATACATAATAATACATTATTGATTTCAGTGTTTTCCCTAGAATTATGTCAACTTTTTACCACAAGAATTAATCAGATTCAACCATTCTTCATCAACTATAAACTACAATCAAAAAACAAGTAATATGGTCAGCTACTATTCCATTCATCAATGATATCGTGTTGCAGAAAATATCAAAACTTGAAATAACAGCAGCAATGCAGAAGGCACGCACACACACACACGCGCGCACACACACCCTTCTTTAAAATATTCGCCATCAGTAAATGGTTTTCCGTGCTTTGCTATTCAGTGAGCAATTTGTTAGATAGCTTCAGTGGTGGTGTTTTTAGCAGCGACAGAGGTTTTTAGGGTCTGTGTTTGTTTGCTACCTGGACACGACGCGTTTTAATGTCTCCGCCTTGAATTCATGTTCAATTTTCGTCTTGTAATGACGTTTAACACTTGATGCGCGAGGTACAACGCTCTCGGGGCATAATGCACAAAGAGCACGGTCCTTTTTTGCACAAAGCCCCAGTCATCTGTCCACGATGGCTGGAGAGAGCGCGATCTTTTCGCTCGAGGAGAAATGCACCCCTGCTGAAATTTGCATCCCGTGACGTTGGATGATTTGTCCTGGAAATAAATGACACAGTTGCTGTGACAATGTTAGGCACAGGATGATCTGTTTATTCAAGTAAAATACAAAATACAATTATTGACGTATTACGTCTCGTTTGAAGATGAAAAGAAATCAAACACGTCTCCCGTTTATCTATTGATGATTTGACAGTTCCTTTCAGCATAATAAGCTTTATGGTAGAGTGCATAACAGTTTAAATACGAGTGATTTGAGTAGAAAAAGGCAAAATAAACACGTTACATGCTCAAAAGTGATCTATATACGGTGTGCATTACCGTTCGATTGCATTCACAACAAATACAAGACGGAATGGTTTAAGTTGTATTACATTTCCAACAAATGCAAGACGAAGTGGTTTTTGTTATATGTTCGCCATTACATTCCCGAAAAGTGATATAAAAGTGAGACAAAACGAGGTAAAAGTGGTTATAGTAGCGGGAGTGACGTGTGCGCTACCGCTACGGGATGCGAATTTCGGCAGGGGTGCATTTATCGGCATAACACCGTCATGCGCGTGTGTGTTTCGTTGGCTGGGTCTCTCTCTCTCTTTCTCTCTCGCTCTCTTTCTCTCTCTCTCTCTCTCTCTCTCTCTCTCTCTCTCTCTCTCTCTGCGAGGCGCCTGGCAAACACACTGAAAAACCCACGTAAAGCCTAAAGCAATGTCTAAATTTCAGGTAAATGCGCATTAAAAAAAAAATATATTATTTGGCCGTGTGCGCGCGTGCCACTGGTTAACTCCTCGCGTGCCACTGCTGGTGCCATAGGTTGCCTACCCCTGATCTATAGTAGAAATGTGCTTTTTTTTTTTAATAATAATAGTCAATAAATGTGTCTTCTATTTTAACCTACATGAGCCTCATCTAAGAGAGCTGACATAATTTACTGCCATCTTGCTGCTGTGGTTTGCTAAAAAACAAAAACTTTGGAAAGGCTGTTCATAAAAATTCAACAACAAAGAAACAAAAAGAAACATGTGGTTTGGTCACCTTGAGTCCCTGTCATTTGTATTCTTCCCTGTGCTCTTTGGCACTCTTTGTCGGTTGCACGACACAATACAGCAACGTTTGGTAGTCAAATATTACACACCTTAATGACTAAGTACTCTTTTGTGTATTTAGGGCCAGGATACACATATCTGAGTTTGGCAAATCTGTCCAATGCTTCAAGTCAAGTCACATTTATTTGTATAGTTGGTAAATTGTCTGCATGTATATGGCGCTTTTCAGGTCACTGAAGACATACCAAAGCGCTGTACAATGTGCTTCACACTTACCCATTCACACACTCACACCGATAGCTTACCGGGGGCATCAGTTTCTTGCACACTTTGACATTTAACCTGGACCTCCCGGGGTCAGGACAAAAACTCTCCCTCCTACTGCCCCACTGTTTGACAGCATGCACCAGCCTATCACAGTCGAGCACACAGACAGTCACGCCCACCAAACACGCACACACACAAAGCCCTCCGGAACCCACCTCCGTGATAGCATTTGGTGTGGTTTTTCTGCTGCAGAGAACATTTTTTTAGTATACTAATTACGTTACATGTATTTCGCTACTCCCCAAGCCTGATAATAAGCCAAACTACTGCTGCAGTTAGGTGGCCTGCTTAAGTGATTGTTGCCCTGCAATACAATCATTTGTAGAGTATGGCCTTGACATGTTCTTGATTTAAGACAAAACAAAGTGACTGACTTAATTGAATTGTGTGCACGCTAATATACAGAACTGCATGTATCCACTTTCAGCCAACCGGCAGAGGAAAATAATCATGTGGTGAACTTGCACTTTGTATCAGATGAAGGGGATGCAGTTGCCGCACAACTAAACATGCCCAGGGGGCCGGAGTGAAACCAGCGTCTCATTTTCAGGGGCAAACAAACACATACAGCGAGCAGACATGGCTGTCACATCTCTCCAGCTCCCTTGTCACCCCTGAGGGCTTGTGGGCAGTGGCGAGCTCCATGCGAGACTGATGCCACACCAATGTACATCATGCGAGGACACAGATACTCCTCGTGTCCACACATACTTTACTAGAGGTAAGATTGGGCCTTAAAAGTTCAACCCGACCCAGGCCCGCGGCTATTAAAGCCCGATCAAGCCCGACCGTTCAACTTGAAATTTTGTATTTTATCTGTGAGGACTCAAGAAGACGATAGGGGTAATTTAATGATAACAGACCAAAGCCATTCTATGAATGAATGAATGAAAACTTTTATTTCGAACATAAAAATAAAAACAGGACAAAAACAATGAGTCAACAACAGAATAATGTCACATAACATGTTTGAAAAGGGGCAGTCAGAAGCAGATTATTAGCTTATTTTTCCTACCCCTTTATCTTCCCTATTAAATACATTTTATAGATAGCTCCTCTTGTGTCTAATACAACAAAATCTCATTGATATACTTATTACATAGGTCAGGTATCAATAATTATAATAATTACAATAATCATTTTATACACTAATCTTCGTAATACCCATCCCTCAACGTCATAATGCGCATTATGTCACTGCGGCACCAGTGATAATAACAATAAAAATAAACACAATACTTATAATAACAGTTCTGATATAATAATAGCCACAATAACAACAAGTTAACCATAGTTTGAAATGAAGTATTTCCTATCTCCCTCAAATCCCATTATCTTCATCCCTGTATTTCGCCAGTAATGCTTTTTTGTATTTAAATTTAAACACATGGATAGTTGGACATTGTTTGATCTCATTTTGCAAATCATTACAAAGTCTGACTTCACACACAGACACACATACTTTTCCTGGTGGTTCTCACCTTTTGGATTTTGAATTCACCACAGCCCCTCAAGTTATAATTTCCCTCTTTCCGAGTGAATAATTTTTGTATGTTTTCTGGCACTATGTTTTTGTTGACCTTAAATAACAGTTGTGAAGTGAAAATTTTTATTAAATCATCCATTTTTAATAATTTGGACTGCATGAATAAAATATTGGTATGATCCCGATATCCTACCCTGTGTATGGTTCTTATTGCACGTTTTTGAAGGATAAAAAGGGGCTGTAGTGAACTTTTGTAATTATTGCCCCAGACTTCTGCACAATATGTTAAATATGGCAGAACGAGAGAACAATATAATACATACAATGCATTATAATTTAAAAGAAAATTGGCTTTATTATTTATTGAAATGCTTTGGTCCCAGGATAGAACCCTGTGGTACTCCACAACAGATGTCCAAATATTCAGATGAAAACTCTCCCATTTTTACATATTGCTTCCTCCCGTCAAATAACTTAATCCATTGCAAAAGCCACTCCCCTGATGCCATATCTTTCCAGTTTTTTTAATAGTATATTATGATTAATGGTATCAAATGCTTTTTTTTAAGTCAATAAATACCCCGACTGCGTATCTCTTCTTTTCTATACTATGGGTGATTTCTTCTACTTCATCAATAGTTGCCATTGTTGCTGATCTGTTTGCTCTAAAACCATATTGACTTTCATTAATCAATTTATATTTATCTACAAATTGTTCTAGTCTATTATTGTAAAGTCTCTCTAATATTTTAGAGAACTGAGGAAGCAGAGATACCGGTCTATAGTTTGTAAAAATGTGCTTGTTTCCATTTTTGTATATTGGTCTAACTCTTGCTATTTTCATTTGATTTGGAAATTTGCCTGTTAGAAATGATAGATTACAGATGTAGGTCAATGGTTTCACAATGCTATTTATAATTTGCTTAATAAGTACCATATCGATGTCAAAACAATCCATAGACGTTTTGTTTTTACAGTTGTTAACCACGTCTAAGATTTCTGATTCCGTAACCCCAGATAAAAACGTGGTCTTGGAGTTCATTTTTATCAGTGACTCAAATTGTTTACCACTGCACTCTGGAATATTTGCAGCGAGCTCTGGTCCAACATTTACAAAATAACTATTGAAATTATCCACAACTTGATTTAAATTATAAGTTTGACTGTTCTTATCAATAAAATAGTTTGGATATGTATTGCTTACATTCTTTCCTTTTATTATACTATTTAATATATCCCAAATACCTTTGATATTACTTTTGTTATGATGTAATAAATTGGTATAGTATAATTTCTTGCTTGCTCTTAATATTCCTGTCAATTTGTTTTTATACGTTTTATATCGGGATTCGGCTTCCTCAGTTCTTAGTTTAATACATTTTCTATATTAGATGTTTTTTTTCTTACAAGCATTATGTAAACCCTTAGTTATCCATGGATGGTTTACAGATTTATTCTTAATATTAGTTTGTCTCATTGGGCAAGTTTTGTTATACTTGTTGGTAAATATTTCCAAAAATATGTCAAACGCACGATCCACATTATCTGTACCATATATAGCATTCCAGTTTTGTTTAACTAAGTCATCATAGAGTGATATAATAGTCTCTTCAGTTCTAACTCGTTTGTAAACATAATCCTTAATTGATTCTTGTCTAGTAACCTTTTCATCATACACTGTAAATACTGGTAGGTGATCAGAAATATCACAAACCAGTAATCCGCTGACGTTTGTAAATTCCATATTATTTGTAAATATATTTTCAATGAGTGTTGCACTGTGTGAAGTGAATCTACTAGGCCTTAATATAGTTGGGTACAAACTCATAATGTACATCATATTAATATAGTCATCAATGTTTTTATGTTTGTTTGGATTCATTAGATCGATGTTGAAATCTCCACAAATGAATAGTGTTTTGGCGCTTATTGTTGAATATGTTTTTTCAGCCCAGTTTGTGAAGGTTTCCAGATTTGAGCCCGGTGATCTATATACACAACTGACTATAATATTTTTCCTTTTTTAATTTCTATTGTAACACATTCAAGTAAATCGTCAATGACAAATGACATGTTTTGTAATATTTTCGATTTTAATCTTTTCTGCACATAGATAGCTACTCCACCTCCTATTTTGTTTGTTCTATTGACAGAGTTCAAATTATAGTTATTTAATTCAAAATTTACACCCCTTTCCTCACTGAACCACGTTTCAGAAACTGCAATAACACTAAACAAGTTCTCAAATTGCTGTAAGTATTCAGTGATGTCATCAAAATGTGTGTACATACTTCTACTGTTAAAGTGTATTATTGAGAATTTGCCTTCAGATTTAACAAAAGTATTATATTCATTTCCAGTATAATATTTGCAATTGTCTGAGCTAGCTGATAGGAATTTGTGGTCAGGATCGAAATCATCTAATCTTGAATTATTGGAGTCAGTGTGATCAACGATGCTCAGTTCCGGTAGATCATGGCGTAATATATTATGATGGATTTTTTTATTGTGATCTGTAATAAAGATGTCCATATTGTCAGTCCAGAATGCCATTGTTACACTTCAGGCAAATCTGTCCAGCTCCTGCATTTCTCGGACCCAAAGTATTTTTGCTTCTTCTGGAGTGCCGTTTAACTTTATGTATACTCTACAGTTTGAAGTCCAGGTTCCTTGTATCTTGTTTGTTTTCCTCAAAAATCGAGCCTGTCTTGCAATGTCAGAGTTTTTTTGCTTAAGTGTTCATTTAAATAAACATTTGTCCCTTTTAGATTTTTCCTTGCTTAAGGATTTAATGTTTCCGTTTTCTGTTGACAAATCTCACGATGGTCGCCTTAGGTCGGTTCTCACCTCTTGTTAATTGATGGCATGCTTCTATGTCCTCAGCATTGATGGATATGCCTTTTTTGCTCATAAAAACAATGACCTGTTGCTCAGCAGAATCTTCATCAGCATCCGTTGCAATATTTTTATTTGCCACAGCCTTGGCATAGTTTAATGTCCAGACCGGTGATAATAATGTCATTTATCCTGGTGTACGGTTCCAGATCTGCTATGCGTCCTTCTTGCGCAATAATCCTCTTGTCTTTCTCCATGTATTCATTTTTTGTGGTCTTTGATTTCAGTCATTTAACTCAAGACTGTGTCTTGTTGTTTAGTGACTATATCCATTTTGTCCATTAAAAAGCCGAGTGACTTTTAATTTCCTCGAGTTCTTTATCTCTGCTCGGCATCTTGAAAACCTCACGCTTCTCTTACGGCACCGTCCGCTGATTCCCTCACCCGATCGCCCTCTGACTCTCAAGTTGTTATTTCGCCGGACTTAGTTTCCCTGGCTTTTGGTCGCTTTATAAAGCAGCGCCGCCATGTTTGCCAGCGTCAACAATGGCCGATCTCGGAAAGCAGGCGAATCGGCCTCCTTCCTGCACTGGTTTTCGAAAGAAATCCAACGAGTCAACGACAACGTCGACTCCGTGCTTTATTTTCTTTTCGAATCCCACAGACGCCAAAATTGTGGCATTCAAGTGGCCATAGCACATTAGCGGCTACGCTAGCTTCACTCACGGTGCGGTGCGGTGCGGTATTGTAACTAAACCTAAGATGCACCACAACGGATGTGCGCTATTAGAACATCGCCCACATTGAGACGTGAAACAATTTTCAAGCGGCATCTACCTTTTTGACCAGGCTAATGGCACATGAGAATGGAAAACCCGAAGAGTAACACAGATGTCCAGATGGAGACTAAAATCCTAAAAACAGCCCAAATATGTGATTTTCTACATATATATTTTTTGGAAAAAGATTTATGATGTTGATATACACTGTCGTCCTAGACTGGGGGAGTGAAATGTCTTTCGGGAAATCAATTATGAGTCAGCAAAACCAAAAGTGCCGGGTCAACTTTTTGGGGGCATTTTTTCACACATAGGTCAACCCTTCGAACATTGTTTTGAAATTTAATGTTGTTCTGGACTGGAGGAGGAAAACATCTTTCTGGAAAAAACTCCTTATTCAGCAAAAAGAATATGCCGAATTTAATTTTGTTTGGGGTGTTTCACTTCTAGGGTCACCCATTTGTTTGCTCGTGAAAGATTGTGATTCTAGCCAAACTTGTTTTGGCCTGGGAGAGTAAAATGGCTTTCTGGGAATAGCTGCTGTTTTCAGTATGCTGAATAGTAGCTAAAGCGTGGTGTTGGAGTTAAAATGTAAATAACGCTCGTTGGGACGTGATCCCTTCCCTGGTGGCGTTTGCATTTTTGTTCTGGTCTGGGAGAGTAGAAGGTTTTTATGGGAAAGCTGCTGAGTCAGCAAAACCCCAAATGCCAAGCCATCTTCTTTTTGGGCCTTTTTCACATTAATAATAAAAAGAACAATAATTACGGTAACCTACCTGACTGCGTGTAAAACGTGTTTATATTCAATGTTGTTCCGGCCCAGGAGAGTGGAATGTCTTTCTGTACAAAAATGCAACAAAAAGAGAAGTGCTGAGTCAGTTTTTTGTGCATTTTTCCAAATCCAGGGTAACATGTTAAAGATGCTGATCATTTCTACACTCCTTTGCCTTTTTCCTGAGTGGACAGATACACAACTACAAACAAATGTATGTATGTATGTATGTATGTATGAATGTATGTATGTATATATATATATATATATATATATATATATATATATATATATATATATATATATATATATATATATATATATATATATATATATATATATATATATATATATATATGTATATATATATATATATATATATATATATATATATATATATATATATATATATATATATATATTTTTTATATGTATATATGTATATATTTATGTATATATATATATATATTTTTTTTTTATATGTATATATGTATATATTTATATATATATATTTATATATATATATATATATATATATATATACATGTTTTTTTTTTTTTTTCAAGAGTTGACACGAAAATGTTAAGGCTTTTTGTCAAATGGATGGGTTGAAAATTTGGCCATTAACTACAGCAACAGTAAGCAAGAGTCTAGTGCAGTGCTCTAAGGGAAAGAGAGGCAGAGAGACAAAGAAGACATTTGAAGTTTGGGCTTAAGATCTTACCTCTAACTCAAACGTATACACCAAATCATTTCTCTTAACTGTTAAATATATCATATAATAGATCTCAGCCTTCTAGTTTCTTCTTGAGGTCACCAATGTGACGTCTCAATGTTAAAAGGAAGACCCTTACATCAACTTACTGGACTCCATTTTTGACTCTCCAAGATTGATCAGTGGCTGTGGTGGCGCCAAGTTGCTGTATAGCTTTACTGCAGCCGGAAGCAGGTTTAGCGGTTTTCAATAGTATTTCAGGATATCCTCACTGCTGCAGTTTTTGGCAGACGAACAGCTGTGACCAGCATTAGTGTTCAAGCAGGCGGATCTTAATGCACCCCAGCCCTTTGCCTCATTTGTCACAAGCCCTCCATTCAACCCGAGTTACCCACTTGGCGTTCGCATTGCATTTGTTGGGTTGGTTCAAAGTCATTTGAGAACAGCCGTTGGCAATATGTTTGAAACAATCTGTGCATTTGAATTTAGGGTCATTGATGGTAACATGAGTGTTTATGACATTCTCCTACGGATGCAAACAGCGTGGAGACACCTTTCTAATTACCAGAAATAAAAATGATTACTTCTCTTTTTTTCCAACAGTCTCTGGACCAAGGGAAATTAGTTACAAAGCCGTGTTGCTCATAATTTGACAACACTGCCTTGAATTCACTGAGATGTAAAATTAATTCTTGCAGTTGTTTTCAATGGGACCTGCATGTTTGCCTTGCTCATTGTTAGAAATCTGAGAAAAATACAAATGATTGGGCTTGGCTCAGTAACTTCATTGTGTGAGGCAAATAAAGCCTAACTGGCTGAGGTTCAGTGCGTTTAGGCCTTTTGAGGGTTCATGTGTCAAGATTTATGTATTTAATTACACACACATTCTACTAATGGAAGTGGGGGAAAAAGGGAAATGGATAAATAAAAGCCCATCAAGCCAATAAGCTTGTAGTTTCCCTCTTACTGAAAGTTGGACACTACTGCTACTTATCTCCCCCTGAACTGGGCTAATACTTGTCTATTCCGATTAGGATTAGTGTGTGATGCATAGGCTCAGAGACCTAGGGCTCGTAATCTAATAAATCAAGATAAAAAACTCTGAGATTGGTTTACAGAGGTCTGGGATTTAGTGTGGGCGTCTCCGAGAAAGACGGATTAACACAGTATTTGGTGCTGTTGCCACACACCCTCTATTCTGTTCCTAAAGAGAAGCAGGATTGGAGTAGGACTGACTGCGAGGGAAGTGGCGTGGAAGGGCCGGCATAAGCTTTATATTGCCTAACAGACAGAAAATTAGACTCGGCGTGACAAGGTCAGGTTAGACCTTGTACGAAAGGCTTTCTTCCACAGATAGATTAAAGGTCCTTGACAGTTTCTGCACTTTCAAATCATGTTGAACATGTTAGAAGTCAATGCCAAACGAAGTCCTGTCGCCACAAAGATGAGACAGGAATCTAGAGACAGGTACACTGTCCGGTCCGCTCCCTATTACTGAAATAAGGGCTGGAGGCAGCAAATTGAGTCTGATAACAGGCCCTGTACATAAAAAATACAGGCGGTTTAACTTGATGAAAGGTTACTTGTCAATGAACTCAAGAACAAATACATTTAAAAAAATGATTTGTGCAGTGTACATCGTAGTAAGCATTCACAATGGTTTTATTTGACAAAGTAAGATGTACAGACGGGAGATGTTAAATACTGTAATGGGAGTCAAAATATAATGGACTCGAGCCGACATTTAACATGACCAGTTGGGGAATATTGCCGCCTTATCTAAAATTCCTAAACAAAATAAATGCCAATATCACAATGGAGGTGAAGTGCTGACCTGTCATGAATGATTGAATTATTTGCCTTAATTGTGATAAAACATTGAAAACAGATTAAGGACCTTTGCTTTTCAGTTAAAGTAAAATGTAAAAAGTACAAATATGCAAAAGGGTAATTATGTTAAAGACCCGTACCACAGCAAAGCCATCAACATTATAAATACTCTTCTCACCCCAACCACCACTTCTTTGAGCTGTGCTACAGGTCCCTTAAAACAAGGATGAACAGGCGCAGAAACAGTTTCTTCCCTGGACCACCAAACTGAAAATCCGCTCTTGCGACTCTGTTTGGTATTTAGTTGTTGCTGCTAAATGTTTTATTTTGCTGTTAGATGTTATTGCAGGACTTGTGATTGCACTACCGTTACGATACACTATTCCTTTAATGCACTGTTATTTTAACTTCTGCCATTCTCTAAGCATCACGTCACCATTTTTTTCGTCTGTCTATCCTGACAGTCTCTTACCTTATTTTTCCATTTAAAGTCTTTATTACCCTGGAATGCCATGTCAAATATCGTTGCATACAATGTTTCAATGACATTAAAGACACCATATTCATTCATACATATATTCATACAATAAATATGTGCAAACTCACAGTGGCAGTTGTACAGTGCATTGTGCTCATAGAAGCTGTAGATTGGAAATAAGGTGGCAATAGCTCCTGGGAAGACGCTGTTCATTCGGTATGTTTTTGCGTTAATGCACCTGTATCACCTTTCTGAAGGCAGCAGGTTAAACAGCTAAACGCCTTGATGTAACCTCTCCTCGAGGATTTTTAGGCACTGCTCAGGCACCGTGTGGAGTTGATATCCATCAGGGAGGGGAGAGGGCAGTGAATGATTTCCCTGTCCTCTGCAGCCTCCGTCTGTCCACCTCAGTGCAGCTCCCGTACCAGACAGAAACTCAGTATATCAGCAGGCTTTCGATTCGTGATTTTGTGATTCATTTTAAAATTGGAATAAATGAAATGAAATGAAATGAAATGTTTATTGAAGGTAATGTTGGATACATTAATCAAAACATGACACAAAAAGAAAAACTAATGCTGAGAGTGAGCATGGCCAAATATGGTCACCTTACGCCCCCTCCCCTAAGGAAATTTGACAGATCTGTGAATATGTGAATTTCTTTTGAAACATTTATTGTCCAGCCGGTGATCCCGACTAGGATTGTGGCGTTGTCAGAGCATATTACAGGTGACTTCATGCAGTGGGCTGGGGACACTCGGGACTGGTATCCAGCCAATCACAGGGTACACAGACAGATAACCATTCATCCCTAGGGACATATTTGACTCACCAATTGACTTGCCGTGCATGTTTTTGTTAGGAGGGAGAAAACCAAAGTGCCGGAAAGTGCACAAGGAGAAAATGCAAACTCCACACAGGTAGTCTGGTAGCTAGAATTCCATCCAGGATCTTTAAACTGTAATGCAGACTCGCTAACCAGTCTTCCACCATGCCGCCAACATATGAAACATGGGCGATGCAATGACTTTCATTATTGCAAAAAAAAGTTCCCCATTTAATTTTGTACTTAAAAAAAGATAATTTTATTTATATACTTACCTCTTGAACAAAAGCCACATCAACGTTTTCTTCAGCTCCAAAACGGTCGTTTATTGCTTTGTTTTAGTGCTTATACTTCTGCTCGTACGTCGCTCGCCAGAAGCTCCGACTTACACGATGTATGTGTAGAAGAAACTGCATCGTCTCTGCCGTAGAATTAACATTTGAATCAATGTAAAAATACCCCATCAAAATCAATCTATTCAAATGAAGTTTGTTTCATCAATGCCTCTTTACTAACAATGTGCATCAGCTGTTCCTGACAACAATGACCAAAATTTCCAGTGAGTAAATATAGCCACAAATAAGCAACATAACAACATTATAACAATTTACATA
Organism: Urocampus carinirostris; assembly: GCF_059441175.1. Classification (NCBI taxonomy): domain Eukaryota; kingdom Metazoa; phylum Chordata; class Actinopteri; order Syngnathiformes; family Syngnathidae; genus Urocampus; species Urocampus carinirostris. The sequence goes on from NC_142351.1 coordinate 44,676,304, forward strand.
AACATTGAAAATTATGATTTTATGTGGAATCTGTTTGCATCGTCCATTTGGAAGGTATACACGTAGGGCTGCAACAACACATCGATAAAATCAATTAAAAAATATTATTAGGAATTGGCAACGAATTTCCTCTTCGCTTTATGCACATTCATTCAGAGCTAATAAAAGAGTGCATGGAATTTCATCTTGATCCTGTAGAGCGCTTCAACACCGTATTTTGATGCACGATGTCATTCGGATCCAAATCTATTTATATAGCCCTTTTCAGACACCGAAATGCAACTCAAAGGGCTGTATAAAAACATTCTTTGTATAATAATAAAAAATGCTAGAAATTCTCCTCCACTGCTGCTACTCTTTTTATTCCACTTCATGTAAAAAAGTATCTTACATTTCTGCGGGTGTATTGCATACATTTCTAAATATATATTTTTACTGTTAGGCCATTAATCAAACACTTTTTGATATTTTTTTTACATTAGTGAATATTCTGTTTTCTTTTGCACTACTTCACTATCCGTCCAAATCGTGTTTGAAGAGAGGAGAAAATTAGAATCTTTTTTTTTTTTTAATCCGATTCATTGAAAAAAATAATCGACAGATTAATCCATTATTAAAATAATTGTGAGCTGCAGCCCTGGATAAAAAAAAAGATTAAAATAAGTCAGTGCTTGTACTTGCTACTAGGTCCTTTTCTCTTTGTGAGGTTCTCTCTTCACTCTTGTCACAGTATTTTCAAATCAAGAGCATCGTAGAAACACATCCCATCTTTTGCCAAACTGCTTTTGTTACTCTGCTTCTGAGGGGACTCGTAGTAATACCAGCAGGCAATTAGCAAGCAAACGAGAGAGAAATAGAGAAGCCAATTACTTTTGCGAGTTAGCTGAAGGCCATTTTAAACTGTGTGCCCATGACATAATAATGTTTATGGTAAATATTATAGTGGGAGACAGTGAGTGCATAGCGTGAGGGGGAAGGGAAAGACATCAATCTCGGATCGAGAATAATTTATTAAGATCTGAGATGTGGCAATTACGTGGAAAGGACCAAAAAGAAAAAAAAAAGAAGAAGAAGCTTGCTCTCCAGGAAGCGCATACATGATTGCAATCTTGATTAAATCCCCCTGGATCTAATGAGTTGATTTTCTGCTGTTAATATTGCATTGGCTGATGATGGATTCGTTAAGATAATGGAACGAAGCTAAAATATAAATGACTCCCTGTCAAGGAGCAGATTTTCGTCATTTTCCGTCTGACACCTTGGCCGTCGGGATTTGTTGAGGCCTTTTTGTGTTTAGAACCATAAGTATCTGGAATACTAATTGCTCATGTGTGGGAGCTTCTAATATCTCACTCGTCTCTACACACCGCCAACCCCTCCTATCATCTTGGTAAATACGGTAGATTTACCACTCAACCCTCCATGCTCACACAAACTGAGATAGATTCCGACATAATCCAAAGCATCTTCTAAAAGTCCTTTGTCAAAATGTTATTGTCTTTATGGCATAGTCATGTCAAGCGTCACCACCCAACTGAAAAGCTCTATTGGCTCCCAAATGGCTCGTCAGATTTTTTTGTTTTTTTAATGATATATTATCAGTAAAAATAAAATATTATGCACCAAATTATTTAGTCATTAGTAATTTCATATGTTTTGCTGTGGATCCCTTGGAAACACAAGACATTAAATAAATTAAATAAATATATTTACAGATCCACCAAAAATTATAAAATACAAAACAGCTTTTTACCCCACTGAACACATTTTAAAGTCCAACTCAAAATCCCTGAAAATGCTAAACGTAAAATTAAGAAACAAAAATTAGCATTTTAGTGCTTATTGATAAAATGTAAGGCTGAATCATTTGCACATTTGCCAATCATATTTTTTTTTTTCTTTTGGTTTTATTTTGCTGACCCTTCATTAATATATATATATATATATATATATATATATATATATATATATATATATATATATATATATATATATATATATATGTAAGCTTTGTTTATCAATACAAATTGACAGCTGGTTGTTAGCTTGACCTAACCTAACTTTATAAAACCAAACTTTGGCCATCATTCTGTTAATCACCATTGTAGCCAAGTTTCACGCTTGGCCTGACCCCTCTGCGGTGACAATGCTGATATTTTCCTATTTTTGTGCCCTATTACTCGGGAACCTGTCTTAGGGGGCCATCTGCTATAGCCTTTTCTTCAGTGTGTCACTTCTTGTGTCCTTTAACATGGTTTTACGAGAAACTCTTTTTTTAATCAATCAAAAAGCGTGCAGAAAATAGGCTTTGTTATGGTCAGGCCTGGGGTCATGTGATGCCTGCTGACAGCTCTTCAAAAGGGATAAAAAGGAATATTTTGGGGGTAAAACGGAGGTTTCCATGGCACCGACGTTCGTTGCACATGGATCACTATTCTTTAGTTCTGCGTGAGATTGAGGTCTCAAAGGGCTGGACAACAAAAATTAGGCGAGGACAGGCCAGCGGGACTGTGGAGGTAGCTGCCCCCTAAGCCCCTGACTCTGTCCTCTCCTGGGGTACCAGAGAATGGAAGCCAGAAGTGACAGCTCAAAAAGGGGCCTAGGAGGTGTTGTCAAATATGCATGAGTAAATGGTCAGTCTCCCATTCTGCCGGGCTCCAAATGCTGACCGGCAGACACACCGTTGAGGATCGTATTTCATGCATTTGCAGGTCATTAAGAAAGAGATGTCATTCCGAGAATCCGTTACAGTAAAGTAAACAAAAGAAAAAAAGAAAATGGATTTGCAGAAAGCACTGCTCCATTTAGCCAACATTAAAAGAACAATGGAATTTCCAAGAGAAAGGTATTTCAAAACAGATATTTTTTCAATTAGGCACAGAATGTGTAGTATTCGTCCCCACAAATATATTGAAAAATATTCCATTTGCCAGGGGACTTGAGAAACCTCTGTCCCAAAGTTGACCTCTCTGGCTCGTTTGCTGTATAGCCCTGACGCCATTGAAGGAACACAACACTTTCAAAATGGCGAATCCTCTTAACACGTGTGAGGACAGCTCTGGAACAGACAGCAATTGTAGTGAACAGCCTTTACATACCGTTCATTTCTGCTTGGAGAAATCGGAACTTTGTGACTGTTTCCCTAGGGACCTTGTGACTGTTATGTCGGAGTGGCGTGCGTCGCCCTCAAAAGGGCTCGTTGGGTTTGTTTATCTGCTGTCGTTACAGCGTTCAATCCTTGTATGCCTTTGCTATCTTTTCGGACGGTTATTATGGCTTTTTGTTTGGATTTTTTGGGGGTTCATTTTATCTGGCTAGCCGTCTAGGCTGCCGAGGGGCTTTCCTGTTTTGTGTGCTACCGGTTGGCGCTTGTCAGCTAAGCCCTGTATGTTGTTTGACGGGCTTGCCTGCTGTCTGCGCCGTTTTTCCTTGTCCCTTGGTTTAGCCGTAGATTCGTCGATTTCACCTTTATTGCCGTAGCCGTTGACCTGTTTTTAACTCCACGTTTGCTCTACTGTCCCGGCTTACGACCCGTTTTTGATCCCGACCACATTTTTGCTCTCCTGTCCCTGCTATCGACCTGTTTTTCCGTCCTTGACACCGCCATCTCCCGCTCCGGAAGATAAACTTCGATTGTGTGAGCGGCTTGCTTGTCGCGTCCAGCGAGCACCAGATCGCGGGCGCTGCCCTTCCTCTTTCTATCAATAAACTTGTGGTTAACGCTACGCATTTGGGTCCTGATTCCGTTCTGGTCGTGACATAAACATGTACTGAAGACTTTAAAGAGAAAATGATAGACTGTTAAGATATATAGGCGAAGAATATTTACAACCTGGTGCTCGCCAAAGTTGTTACAATAGTGCAATGAAAAAGAATAGTAGAATAACAGTGCAATGTTAAGAGGTGCAACAACATTTAGCAGCAACAAAATCCCAAATAAGTCACAAATATATATTTTCACAGTCATGTGTAATAACATATAACAGCATAAAAAACCCACACGTGAATGGAAAAGTGCGCTTTATTAATGTAAAAGAAAGCTAGCTGAATGGCACAGTGTTTCCTCTCCTTTCATTTACCTCAGATTAATTACTGTTGTACTCCACCTTGAATTCTTCAACAATTACATATTCCTATCTCTTCGAGAAGTGACATTTGGAGGGCAAGGTTTTTTGGGCATGTCAGGATTCTTTAAAGCAATTTGCAAACATTTCCATCGCATCATCACCGCCACCTTCATTAACAAACAAGGTTACCAACTCGCTGTCAACACTGGTGCAATCAGCAAATTGTGGCTTAGTCTCCAGCCTCAGTCAGTCAGTCTACAATACATTTACAGCTTGTTTAAAATAAACAGAGATTAACCTTTATGGTTCTATTTTAAATAATTTTTAATTGTAAGTAAATAAATGCAGGGTTCATACACCTTTCTCATGGACAAATTCAAGGACTTTTTAAGCCAATTTTCCCCTAGTACCATTAAAAGAAATAATGTGCTGTGAAGCTTGTATTTTGCAGAGCAGCATACAATTCCATGATTTGCATGTGGGATTTTTAATCTAGCGTGTGCATTTATCAAGGTATATGGCTTTTCAATCTTGAGTAAATCACAAATAAATGTTGTCTTTGAGACGAATCTGTTCCCATACATATTTGGCTTAGATTTTCAGTTGCAGGAAGTTCTTCCCATTGAAATTTACCACTGGCAAACATTGTTTCCACTAATACACATTTCGTAGTGCACTGTTTAGGTGTAGCATGAACCTGTACTCTTGGGTGCGACCCGTAGAGGGGGTTGAAGCTTCGTAGGATAATGCCGTACTACAAAGTAATGCCAGCTGCCGTTAATCACGTGGTAGGAAGAAATGCAATATCTAAGCAAAGCTACCATAGAGCAATGTCGGCATTATATTTAAACAGACTTTTTGAGAAAAATGGCAACATTTTCCAGCATTTGCCAGCACTTGACTTATAATTCGAGCATTTTCACTTCTCAAAACACAAGCACTATTAAGGATTTCAAGTACCCATAAAAAAATATAGAGATCATGATTCAACTTCAGCATGAAATATTGTAATCCCCAGTACAGCTAAAATGTGACTACATACCACAAGGACTTTCTGCGCATTTTCAATGTTATTGTTCTTCAAGGTTCTCAGCAATGTTCTGTCAGTCTGTTTAAAAGGTTAATGCAGCTGGGATATGTTCCTTGATGGGATTTTATCATTCTAGGCATGCTCTGTTTCCTGATGAATATATTAAAATTATTACTGTGCAAACAGAGTTTCTAATTACTGACCTGCTTGCCATTGTACTCTGCGTTCTGTATGCCCCCCCAACACCCCTCCATCTCTCCATGCCTTGTTTATTTATCTGCACCAGTGAATACAGAATAGTCAATGCAATGTCATTTCCATCCACATGAAAATGATTTTGAAAATGCCAATCTTGCCTATTATACAGTGTAATTACTTGTTCGCTTTTTGATGGTATCATATATTCAGTTCTTGCGGAGACTAAACATCTTAGTGGCGATTGTCAGATGATGAAATAGCATTTGGGAGAAAAAAAAAACACTCCATTCGGCAAAATAAAGTGTTCTTTCCCATCTGTACAAAGCTGAGAATGTTATGTAAAATTCATCCTTTGTGCGAGAAATTGAGATTCGCAGCAAAGTGTATTGTTTGATGACACTGTACTCGTCAGATGAAACCGGTTGGATGAATATTCTGCAGGAAATAACAATCCTTGGGAATTGTTATGGAATGTGTTTTTCACTCTGCAGTTTACATTAAAGCCGCGTACACCAACACATTATTGCATTCTTTTGTTACATATGAACCTTTATGAGTTGCAGGCCTGTCACACCAGCAGGTTTTTCAACTTACATTGCCAAAAATGTTCATTTTGATCCGCCCGGCCCTATGACAAACAGTTGAAGACTTTATAGGAGGTGGGTGAGAAAGAGTCATGCGCATTGGAGGTGGGCGATATTTGGAATAGGGGTATCAAACTGATTCAAGTAAATACATGGTTGGATTGATCAATACTGAACCACTACGGATCCGATAATTTTTGCTTGGAATTGTCAATTCCTTGAAAAATTAAACCCTTTGCCCTTTGAGTTAGTTTAGGAACTAAAATGAGTTTATCTTTTTAACATTTCCGTTGCAAACTACTAGCATAAAAAAGAACTGAATTATGTTTATTACTGTTTCAGAACAAAAGCTAAGGAAGTTGAACCCAAAAAGAAACAATGTAACAAACATGTAAATAAATGAATAACATACCTTCAGCTGCACAATATTTTGAAAACAAGTTCACTAATGCAAACAATGTGTCAATTGTCTTTCATTGGGTCTGTTACCATAGTGACAGCTGATTTGCATGGTTTTGTTCAAGAACAGTAAGGCGCTTACATTTTTGGTTGCAGCTTGTTGCTCTCTACAGACTAACCCTTTTTCATGATTTCATGTACATTTCTGGGGTTGCTACAGTAGCAGACTGCTTTACCGCATGAGTTACATCGGGCAATGTCCATTGTGCTTTCTGTTTGCTTCTGGTAACGGTGGTGCATAGTCCTTTTCTCCGGCCTGTCAAGCAGGATGAAGCAGCAGGTCAGGTAGGGAGAGGTGCTGAAAGTGTCCTGTCAATCATACACTCAGACAAAAAGTGGCAACGGGTGCTTGGTGAGAGAGAAAAGGGTTGCACTATTTACATAGAGAAGCAGCACCCTGAGGATATTGGTTTAGGAGAAGTATCGATCCCAGGAGACGATAATATCAACCCGATTTGTGTCGGTAATATCGATATTTGGATCCATCCGCCCAGTCCTTATGCACATTTGTCGTTTGCTCCAAGCAAAGGGGCAACCTTGTTGTTTACTTGTCTGTCTGCAACGTTGCACAGGGGCTTGATCAGGGGAGTTGATAGGAGCGGCAATTTAAAAAGAGGACACTTCAGCTCAGAACAAAAACAATTAAAGGAAAATGAAAGACGTCCCCCAAGGGTTAAAAATAGAAAATTATCAACGCGCGTCCATGAATCCACAACTTCCCACACCACCAAACATTCACCCCGTCTCTCTCCCAGAAACTTCCTGGGCCTGCATTGTTATGTATGATCAGATCTGCCCGTTCTTCCTCTAAGCTCCTTGTCACATTTTGACTTAATGAAGTGCAACTTAGAAGGGAATTGGGTTCATCATGCTAGTCGCACGATGCTCCCTTGTTGTAGCAAACAGGAGCGGCATGGGACCCGAGAGCTACAGCACCAGTCGTTATCATTCCGGTCAGTCTGTTTAACACAAAATTAAACAAAGAACTAATTAGTGCCTCATGAATTAATAACTGCACAGTTGCAGGGAAGAAGTTAGGTTGCTGAGGGGAGATATAAAATAAGTAGGAAGATCAGGTTAGAATTATTATTACTTTTCCGGGGATGCATGGGCTCCCAAGGTTAGGAAACTTTCGAAAGGATTTAAAAGTCTCTCAACTGGCGCCGATGAAGTAAGCGTTTTTCTTCGCGTTACATTTTGTCAAGGGTTAAAGTGTCTCATAAATTACACATTTTTTGTCTATATATAAAATACAGTTGACCAGAGATTATTAGATTTGATTTTTAGATTCTTATTAGAATTCCATAGAGGTAACTTAACTGGATGTAGAAAATACCCCAAATAACTTAAGTGCAAAATATGTGCTTCTGTGTTTAACTATAACACAAATAAACAATCTAGTACAGGCATGTCAAACTCACGGCCTGAGGGCTTGTTAGATGATTCAATCTGGCCCGTCGAAAAAAGTCTATAGCTCATTCCTTTCAAATCATTTGGTTTTTGTTTTTGTTTTTATTATTCAAAACTGATCACGGCAGCCCAGTTCTGAGGTCATGAGATCGAACCTTCCGGTGTGGAGTTTGCATGTTCTCTCCGTGCTTTCAGGGGTTTCCTACGGGCACTCCGGTTTCCTCTCACATTCCAAAAACATGCATGTCAGGTTAATTGGCCGGTCCAAATTGTCCCTCGGTGTGAATGAGCGAGTGAGTTGTCTGTCTCTGTGTGCCCTGCGACTGGCTGGCAATCAGTTCAGGGTGTCCCCTGCCTACTGCCCGAGGATGGCTGGGATGGGCTCCAGCACCCCCGCAACCCTACTGAGGATAAGCGGTGCAGATAATGGATGGATGGAAGGATTTAAAACCAAATTCTCCTTCCCACCGCTGGAGGGCAGTAAACGTGTAAAATAACTGACATGGTTTTATGTTGAGTATCTTTTCAGCTTCAGTAAGACAAGCTAAGTAGTTTGATCTTACGTTGATACCCGTTCACTGCTAAAACGTTTATTTTGTCTTTTTTCTGTATTTATCTAAAGCCGGTATGCCAATTGAAGCTAACATATTTTTATTCATAGCTCCTACCCAATTGTGGTGAGTTGGTTCAGATGTAAAGCTGCATTTACCAAACCGTTAAAATAAATAAATTGCTAACACATTTAATGTCTAACATGATCATCTTTTTTTTCAACAGTTTGCAAATAAATGTGTTGTGCTTAGAAAATATCCCTTATCACCTATCATTATAATTTGTAGTCTAGGCTACAAATGTAGGCTGAATGTTGAAGCATATTACTGCAAAACAAAGCTAAAAAATGTTTCCTGATCCAGCCCACCTGAGAACATAAAACTCGGTTTGACATGCCTGACTTATACATGTGATTTTTCATGATAACTAATCATCAAGCACTAATGCAGACAAACATTTAGTTTCCAAACCAATTTAATTGAATTATGGCATATGGTCATCCTCTTCATCCGATGAGTATCATCGGTCTTAAATGTTGGTGGCCAAAACATGTCTAATGAAAATCAAACCGGACTAACAATCCAAGGGCGTTGCACCTCCCCAAATTGAATCAATCTGTCCTCCTGAACAGAAGCTAATATTGTGTCATGAGTCAGATGGTGTGGCAATTTAAAATATTCTCAATATTGTTTTGTCTTCAAAAGGTGTTATAAATCAATTTTTCGTTATAAGATGAGACAAACATGTTCTCAAAGTTCCCCACACAAGTAATATTATTGCAGCGAAAAGTTCAAGGAAATGTGCTCGTGTTTGACAAGAAAAATGCTTACCACAAGGTAGAGGATTATACTTCACTTGCATGATCAACAGTGCAAGGTTGTTTTCCAAATTCCTTTTTCACTTGCACAATTCACGACAACACCTGCAAAGGGGAATTTTGTCATTTCTAATTACAATTTGTATAAAGCTCAGCGGGTCCATATTTGTTTCAGATTTGCCAGTGCCGCGTGCACCTTGATTGTGCCGATTTCAGAGAAACTAAGAGGACCCACTCCTATCAGTGAAAGTTGGCTTTGTACTGTCCCACAACATAGCTGATGTTTTTGTTTGGGATCTAAGTTTGTAAATATATATATATACACACACCGTATTTTCCGCACTATAAGGCGCACCGGGTTATAGGGCGCACCCCCAAAAAAAACTTTTTAGTCCTATATTTTCCATACATAAGGCGCACCGGATTATAAGGCGCTACAATGGGAACGTTGACAAAACAGTCAGATAGTTCAGTCAAACTTATTACCCCCTTAACATTCAGAAAGCTTGCAAAGAAGCAAATACGTGTCTCAGACATGTACGGAAACAGTGTCTGTACGATGTCACCAATCACTCAAATGCATCGTTCCAAATATCATTCGGACGGTTAAAGTCTTGGGATTCAAGAAATGCCAAACATTTCTTAGTTTCCATTTTATTTTTGGCTGGCAAGTGTGTGGACAGCAAAGTAAGAATTTTATTGTGCAGGGAAACGGGGTTCTTTACTGTGCATATGACAATAAACACTTTGAATTGAATTCAGTTTAAAAATAGACTCATCACAGAAACATCAAGATCATTCTAAAACAAGATACCTTGAAAATATAAAGCCGCATAGCTCACCTAAGTTCTCTTGCAGCCATCACGTTTAATAATGATACGTAACCATGGTCTTCTTACAACCGTGAGTGTAGTAAATCCAGGAGAGTAACATATTTACAAATACAGAATAGTAAAAAATGTTTTCTCTATGCCGTAGTGCAACCCAACGGTTGATTCACATTCATCTTTTTCGGCCAATTGCGGGCTTTGTTTCGCCCCCTTAGCCTATGCGAGCCTGTAAATGATAAAAAGGATCCGCCCCCTTTACCTCCGAATAACTTTAGCCAAATGTGACTGATTCAAATGATGATTGACACATTGGTTAGGAAAGGAAACGCCGATATATAAATCCCAGCATACACTGCGGACTACTTCGCCTTCGGGGGAAAATCTAGTCGGCGGCTGCTTGCCTTAGTTGCAAGACTTTGCAACTTAATATTGATCCATATATAAGGCGCACTGTATTATAAGGCGCATGGTCAGCTTTTGAAAAAAATAAAGGCTTTTAAGTGCGCCTTATAGTGCAGAAAATACGGTATATACAGTTACAGTCTGTTTGTGTGCCTTTCCACCCTAGAAAATGGGCAATGAGTTTAAATATGACCACCATCTTTTGCAGGCAGTCAGTTAGGTTACCCTAGATGCAAAAAATGCCAACATGGGCTGACTCAGCACTTTTGGTTTTGTTGATTTTTACAGAAAAGACTCTCCAATCGCACATATAGCAAGTCTACCCAGCTGCTTTCACTCATCTGCTTTTATATTTTTTGAATAAAATTGTTTTTATTTTTTATAAACTCTTTTTCTTTTTAGTCTATTGTTACGGTATAGTAAATATATTTTCTTTACATTTTGCACATCTGTTCAGCTGCACCTCTTGCACTCTTGCACTACTGTACAGTTATAATTATAACTATAATTATTTACTTACTGCTGCACATCCATATATTTGTACATTATTTGATCCTCACAATTATTTTGCACTATTGTACAGTATTCTTTTTAGAGACTCCAACGTTCAATACATACTCATTTTACTTCATATTTATCATGTATATATTAACAGAAACCGACGGGGCAGATGTATTGACATTTCATTCTGTATACATGTGTACAAGAATAAAACGTTTTGGCGCACAGCCATTTGAGTTTGTTCATCTGGTTATGAACCAATACCTCCTTTTTTTCCCGCTCTCTTATATTTATCAACTCCTTAACGGCGCACCGGCAGACGCTTGAGAAGCAAATAATTTCTGTACGATGTCACCAGTCACTGAAATATGTTATGCCACGTATCATTGAAAAGCTTAAAGTCTTGGGATTCAAGATATGCTGACCATTTAAAAATGTACTCATCAGAGAAACATCACGATCATTCTGAAAGAAGATACCAGAAAACTCACCAAAGACCTTGTCTTGCAGCCATCAGATTTGATAATAGCATGCAACATCCACGAGAGTGTAATGAATTCCACCGTGAAAAATATTTGCTCAAAAATACACAATAATGCCGACAGGGAAAACAATCCACGGAAAAGCATCTTTTCCTGTTGGACGTTTTTTGTTGCTAGGGTCTGTTTAGCCACATAATTCCCGTGAATTAATAAATAGACTAATATAATTATTTTCCATAGGCAATTGGCATCTCAACTTATGATTTGTTTTACGTTCCAAAACCTGCATTAGCCTATACGAGCCTGTATTGCTAAAAAGGACCTGCCTCATTTAGCCAATAGTGACCGATTCAAATGCTGATTGACACATTGGTTGGCCAATTAAATTCTGCATGAATCGATATGAGGATGTTCCTATTGTATTCAACTTAGACCTTAGAAAAGTGTGTGTTAACCCCACTCGTGATTTATTTTTACGCACTATTTTTATGCGCAAGTGTGCTGAATCTTTGATTGAATTCTGAAATGAGAGGTCAAACATTTAAAACTCTTTCACGATGTCTAAACAAATGGCCGAAGTAAATCACACATTTGCTAAGATTACAGTGTTGCAAACTGGTCATCTTTAAATGGCCACTTTCGGAAAAGCCTAAACCTACCCTTGGAAAAATGTGTAAAATACATTGTTGAGTTTTTCAGATTGAGCTCAAACTTGACAAGGTACCGTAAGGTTTTAATCTATTGTCTCACCTGTTTTCCAGCGACACTCATCTCCAGCCATTTAACTGCAAAAATAAAAATAAAAAAAAAGAATCGGTCGGGAATAAATCCCCTCTATTTATGTGTGTTCTCTCTCAAATTAATCAATGTTGAGAGTAATTGAAGTGAATATTTTGGTGTGGGAGAAAATAACTTCCCTTCCAAAGGAGGCCAAAGCCGTCCATATTCTTGGAATGGTTCAAGAACAGCATTTAATTTACTTTGGGTGCGTCTTAGATTGGGATTTTAGGCAAATTTCACAGGAAAATTAAGGAGCTAAAGCGTGAACAATAAGTCACAAACAGTACAAATTGTCGGATGGATTTCCACAACAAGACATATTTTGATTTATACAATATATGCTTCAATAATCTGCATTTGTATTTTTTCATTCTTTTCTTTCATTGCTCTTTCTAGATGAAGTGAGCCCCTCAAACGCAGTCACTCCACAGGAAGAGTAAACGAGGTAAGACCAATCCCCAACATGACTGATTACTGTCCCCACCATCTCCCCTGTTCATATCTACAACAATATCAGGCATCTTCATTAATCCCCATGGATCAATGTGTCTGGGTGTTGTAAAAATTGACAAATGACTTATTAGAATCCCACCGTTTTATTTTCCAACTGATTAACTCACAGCAATGTCGTACACTATGCTGGCACACTGATGTATCTGTTTTCCAAAGAGGGCCCCTCTCTCTTGTTCCCGTCCTTGTCATGTGATGAGGTATGTAACATCGTGTAAAATACCCGCCAGACAGCGTATTAGCTCCCGGCTACAAGAACAATATGCTTTTGACATACAACAACTGCACATTTATGAGTTTCTTGACATGAGCAGCTGGAAAGCTTTGATATTATTATCGACTCAGTTAAATGGGCGCGGTTTTATCGAGGAAAAAGTCCGTCTATACTGTATTTTCCGGACTATAAGGTGACCCCGAAAACACCAAATTAGCGAGAAATGTGATTGTGCGCCTTATAATCCAGTGCGCCTTAAATGCGGACCGTATTTGTACAATTATTGATCAGTGGATGAACTCTATTGCTTAACAATGGCGGCAACGCTGATGAAACTGATAGCAAAGGTTTAAGCATCAAATCCTAACTACCAGGCCGCTAGGGATATGGATGATTGTTAACAATTGCATAACATTGAATGCAAGGGGAATCAAATCCGATGAGCAGCGAGAGTGTCGGATCCTATCCGATAGACCACTAGGGATACAGATGACACATGAAAAGGCATTAGGTCTTATCTCATCGTTTCACTATTTTTAGTCCAGGTACCATACAGAACGTGGTTTCACTTTTCTCGGCTCAAACTAAGCATTCTATGTGACAAACATTTTGAATATGTACGGCCATGCATTTATTTAAAGCTGACTGGACAACGGAATTACTTCCCACAAAGGCCCTTCTCTATATTAAGTTAACTCTTCTGTTGTCTTCGGGTCAAAATGACCCGTAACTATGCTGTTACAAAAATCCTCTAAATTATATTCTATTTAACTTTTTATATGTAACTATTTTATGGCTTTTTATTGAACAATCGAAAAACATAAAATGTTGCTTTTATTAATATTTCCATGTAAGCTTTCTAAAAAAGTACAAAGCTAGTTCTTAAAATGAGGACAACACAGGGGTTAAGAAGGACCAAAATACTCCCCACAGTGCCTTTTTGTCATTCAGTTCAGAATTTCGTGTGTTTACACTTTGCACGTCGGCTGTACAACGCACGTTCTGATGTCTGATACGTTGACTAAAAATAGTGTGATGATGAGCGAAGACCTCACGACATCCAATGTTATGCATTTGTATGTAATTGTATGATATTGTAATCAGTGATACCGTATATTCTGATTGATGAATCAATCCCCAAATATGGCACCTTTTAATTTTTTGACGACCCTAGCCCTTAGAGCAGTTTATAATCCAGTGCGCCTTATATATAAAAACAACATCAAAAAATAATTTGCTGGTTCTTTATGCATTATCCTGATATATACCTGTTGTGTTAATTTCAAGATGATCTTCCAAGATATGTTATCTCGGGAAATTGTCCCTGCAACATCCAAAATTGCCATCATGACAAAATAATGTAATTTTGTCCTTTGCACCACGGTATGGCATTTATTACTGGAGCAGACATTAGACACAGACATCTAAGTACAGATGACATCCACCAAATTAACAAGAGCATAAAACCTTTTGTTGCTGATTAAAAAAAAAACTGTCTCTGTACAATTTGACTCTCCAGAGGACACTAATGAGTTGTGACTTAAAGAAACCGGCTTGCTTTTTTTTTCACCCACCCACTGCCTCATTCCCCTCCTCTTCCCTGAGATGAAACCCTGTGTGCTAATGATGTTAGCGGGTACGAGCACAATGCTGATGTGGGAGTCTGTCATGAGGATGCAGACAACAAGCCTTGGCCTCTTAGTCAGGAGGGATCTCAACATTCAGTAGTGACACCGTGGGCTGCCACATGTCAAACTCCAAGACTCGGGCTACCTCGATTTGGGACCACGCCGTGCTCCTTTGTGTCTGCTTTTGTCACTGGTACACTGGAGAGGAGACATCCAATGACAGCTGTGGCACTTAACGAAGATTTCTTTTTATGATCCATTCTTAAAGATGATTGACCATTCTTAAACACGTAAAATGTGAGGGAATAGGACAACGTCATTTTTGCATAAAATCTATGTACAAATACAGTAATCCCTTGCTGTCCCGTGGTTTACTTATAGCGGCTTCGCTACTTTGTTGTTCTTCAACGTGCGTTTGTTCTGCACCAGACAACACACAGCAAATGCTATCACAAACGGCTGTGTGTGTGTGACTTTCTGTGTCAGCGGCTGTGATAAGCTTGTGTATTCTGTCAGTCAAACAGCCGGGGTGGCCGGGCACACCCACCCAAAACAAACTGCGAAGCACGCCCGCCGCAAGTATTTTAGCGACTTGTTATATTGAAAATACAATAACTTATTAAATAGAACTGTGAAAAAAAATGAGAAGGGCTCGAATAAATGTTGATCACTAACCGGTTCTCCACGGATTGTTGTCAAGTCCGGGAAGAGACTGAGGCGGTGCTGGAGGTCCGACCTACTGCGGGTAGGCTGCGTAACATCTCTCACAAGCAACCTCTGCCGAGCCTGTATCTCACCAACGCCAGATCCATTATCCATGAAACGGATGAGCTGGAGCTACAACTCTTAGGAAACCACTACATATGTGACTCTTGTATGATCTGGCCCAAGATCCCTGATGATAGCATGCAGCTAGCCTGCCACTCTTAACATTGCTTTCTTACACTGAAAAGGGAAGCCTTCCAATTTTGTTGTACTATTGTATAATGACGAAGAACATTCGTTCATTGCACTATATTTCTGTGTACTGTGTTTTATTCATTTTTGTTGCAGACATATATATATTATATGTTACTGATATCTGAATAATAATTAAAGGTTTCTATTTTGCGGGTTTTGACTACCCAGAGACTTTTCTGAATGCAACCCAGCAAAAAACAAGAGAATACTGTATTTCATATATTTACAATACAAGCAAATGGCCCAACCTTGCTGGTTTGATGGAAGATTGGATTGAGCTGCTTGGAGTGCTCGGTTATTGGGAGCTGCAGCACCAATTTGGTCATGAGAGGGCCTTAAACATCCCACAAAAGCAGACAACATCAAAGCAGAACTGTTTATTGATTTTGTTGCTATTTATTGGGAGTACCTTGGCACATAACCTAGCTAAAGACACTTGTGGTGGCCTAGAGTACAGAGATCATGTATTTGAAGACACCATGTCTTGTCTTTATCATCCAGGAGTGGGACGTCATCTTATCAAGCCAATCGCTATATTTTTTGACGTGTTAACCAAAGAGAGAGGTTATGTGTTAATTTTTCCATAAATTAATTGTTGGTAGATTTTGTAGAGAATGCCTAGGTGTTATGCCTCCGGTGAATGCAGTAATGGTACAAATAAAGGGCAAGCAGCCAAAAAAGGGTTAACTGGCAAAAATAAAACACGTGAGTTATCAGGGGCTAACAGGTAGCAATCAACGAAAGGCGGCCACAATTTTGGTGGAAAAACATAATGCTGGCTGACTAAAAACCATGTGGTGGGCAGCTAGACTAACCGGGAACCAACAACTAAACGTGTCAGTAGCAATAAACATGAAGTCTGCCATGAATAAACCAAGGGACACGACAAAACCAGCCCTAACGCCAGGCTTGCCGATCAAAAAACATGGATTCTGCAGCCAGGATAACCCCGAACCAGTAAAAAAAAGCTGCAACAGCTACGAGGATAAAACAAAGACAGTCGTGAATAATTCAGTGGGCCTGGTAAAACTGGCGCCAATGCCAGGCTAGCCAGGCAATAAACATGGTGAGCATCCATGCATACCAACAATGGAAGGCGGTAACGGCTAGGGTGAGAAACATAAAGCCGTCTGGGAACAAACCCAGGGACGTGCGGGGTTAGCGGGCCAGACAACACACAGTCGGCAGCCAATTAACGCCAACCGGGAGCAGACAAAACAGGAAAGCCCTTGGCAACCCACACACTAACAGGGAGCTAGCCGGACAAAATTATCCCAACAGCGAAACACGTGGTGAAAAACACAAAACGGAAAGCCACAATCACCACTTCCAAGCAGAAATGAGCAGTATGCAATCGCTGTTCACTACAACCGCCATCTGTTTCGGAGCTGGCCTAAATGTTGTCTTAATGGGATTTGCCATTTTGAAAGATTTGAGACTTTGAGATTAAACTTTTCGAGTCGTGGAGTATTTTTGCATGACTTCACAATACTTTTTGTTTTAGTGTAATATGAATCAACATGAGCAGCACGGTGGGGCGGTGCTTAGCGCGTGTGCGGCACTATTCTGAGGCTATGGGTTCAAATCCAGCTACCAACCTTCCTGTGCGGAGTTTGCATGTTCTCCCCGTGCTTGTGTGGCTTTCCTCCGGGTTCTCCGGTCTCCTCCCACATTCCAAAAACATCAGGTCAATTGGCCGGTCAAAAATTGTTCTTAGGTGTGAATGAGCGAGCAAATTGTCTGTCCCTGTGTGCCCTGCGACTGGCTGGCAACCAGTTCAGGGTGTCCACTGCCAACTGCCCGGAGATGGCTGGGATGGGCTCCAGCACCCCTGCGACCCTACTGAGGATAAGCGGTGCAGCTAATGGATGGATAAATCAACATGACTTGACTTGACTCGACTTGACAACTGTGGGGAGGAACACTACTCATTCTCTGCCTATTTGAAAAAAAAAAATCTGTTTAGGAATACCTTAAAGTGGAGATTGTTTATGTTAAATGCACAGCCTTATTTATGAAGAAGTTGCTATCCAAGTGCAGTATGACTGTCAAAGTGCGTATAGTATCTAAAGGCTTCCCTGGTGTGTAACCACATAGCAGCAACATCGTTAGTTTAATTGGCTTCTGATAAATGTTAATGCAACTTTTAAAGAGCAACTGGCTTTAATGCAATGTTGGCGTGACATCCCCTTTACCGCTTGTGGCTCTCGTGGACGTGCATTAGGCCCAGGGAACGCTCCTGGAGCAGCGCGAGAAGAAGGGAAATTAAACTGCCAAATTTGTTTTCATTGGTCCCGAGGACCCTCTCGGGGGACGTTTGGGCTTTTAATTGAGCTCAGTGAGCAGAAATGTATAGGGCTGCTTACCAACAGTGACCTCTCCCCTTTCTTCCTCGTTTGGCTCCGGCACATTGTTACTTTACAGGGTTCCCGCGGATGCTTGAAAACTCTTAAAAGGCATTCAATTCATTATTCTTAAAATGAAGCCTGAACAGGCATTAAGATGTATTAAATCCAAAGTCTTGAAAATGTGAACACATGTATGGATTTACATTTTTGTAACATTTATCGATATCTTTTTTAATAAACCTGTGCCAGGTAATGTGGCCGAGGCATGATGTATTTCGTGCGAGAAATAGTTGTTTTTGTTTTGTTTTGTTTTGTTTGTTTCAATTCTGTTTTTGTCTACTTATTCTTGATTCCAAAAAGCATTAAATAAAAAGTATTTAAAAGTCTTGACTTTAACTCACCTTAAGCTGTAGGAACCTTGCGTAAGTACCTACTGTAGCTGACACTTTCTCTGCTGGTGCCTTCAATTAGAAAACCCAATGCAGACTTGACCATACAGTAAATAATTTTGTAAACTGAATTTTTTAGATAATTTCTTTTTGTTTTCTTTGTTTTCAGGCTTCATTTTAACGTTTTGTTTTCAAGGGTTGAAAATTGCATGGATGGAATTTCAGATGAATTGCTTGTGATTGCTTGAAATTGTTGCCATGTTTGACTTGCTGGATTATGCTTTAAATGAGGAAAAAATAAAACAAATATGCTTAAGATCAGCGTCAACATGCCTGGTGGCTTCGCTTTGCCATTGCATTTCTTTTTGCCTTGTGATTAACGGCAGCTGACATTATTTTCATGTTAGTCGTCTTCAGCCCTTATAAGTCGAGTCCAAGGGTACAGGTGCATCAGACCAAGAAAATAAGGAACAATGGCTAAAAACTGAAAACACAAACCATGCCTAAAACATCAGACAAATCCACGCAGAGCCTGATACAAACTATGAAAAAAAAGAACAGATCTAACTCTTCATAATGGGAGAGTCAGATCGTTCCAGTCATATAAAAGGTAATTCACGGAGATGACTAGCTTACATATTATTTTTCTGTTAACCGCAACATGATACAGCTAAACAAGTAAATTTTTGAGGGAAGAAAAGCGGTTATCTAACGCGAAAACCGCTTATGTTGGCAGTCATGCATTATTTGTGTTGGTGGTAATAATAATAAGAATTATAAGAACAATTCAGCAATAATTATTATCAACAATATTACAGTTGCTTACAAAACTATTTGGTCCCCTTGAACTTTGTGACCTTTTGCCACATTTCAGACTTCAAACATCAAGACATAAAACTGTAATTTCTTGTGAAGCATCAACAATAAGTGGGACACAATCATGAAGTGGAACACACTTTATTGGATATTTTAAACGTTTTTAACAAATAAAAAAACGAAAAAGTGCGTGTGCAAAATTATTCAGCCCCTTTACTTTCAGTGCAGCACTCTGTCCAGAAGTTCAGTGAGGATCTCTGAATGATTCAATGTTAATCTAGACGACTAACAATGATAAATGGAATCCACCTGTGTGTAATCTAGTCTCTGTATGCGTGGAAATTATTCAGCCCCATTGAGTTAATACTTTGTAGCGCCACCTCTTGCTGCGATTACAGCTGCAAGTCGCTTTGGGGTATGTCTCTATCAGTTTTGCACATAGAGAAACTGATATTTTTGCCCATTCCTCCTTGCAAAACAGCTCGAACTCAGTGAGGTTGGATGGAAAGCGTTTGTGAACAGCAGTTTTCAGTTCTTTCCACAGATTCTCAATTGGATTGAGTTCTGGACTTTGACTTGGCCATTCTAACACTTTGATATGTTTTTTGATGAACCATTCAAGAGGGGCCAAACAGTTTCGCAAGCCACCGTATCAAATTGAATTTGAAACAAATTATTATGTATTTTTTTCCTTTTAACTATTTAATGGCTCTGCAAAATACACGATTCACACCAGATTTCTTCTTTTAATGGTACTGGAGAAACTGACTTGGAAAATCCTTAAAAAGTGCTTAAACTTGACCATAAAAAGGTGTACAAACACTCTGTTTTGCTTCATTGGTTTTACCATTTTTGTGTGAATAAATTTAATATATTTATTGTACATGCAGGGGAAAGTTGGATTAAAATCAAGTTTGATATTCAGGTGTTTTATGGCCCTATAAACATGCACAGAAAAATCAAATATTTGTACTGCTAATAACCTAGAAGGTTGAGTTACTACTTCCGTTAATGAAATCCTAGATCATATAAACCTATTCAGCTTATCCTATGCCTTTCACGCCTGCTCAATTTCGCGTTTGACTCTTTTTCTTCTTCATTGGTGCCCAAATGATCCATGGGCTTTAAGTACAGAAACAAATTATACTCGCTAACTCCGGATAACACGTTATAAACGCCCTCACATGAAATAGTTGATATATCCACTAAATAATTTAATTTTCTGTCATTTTGACAAAGATTACACAAATGGAAATATATATATATATATATATATATATATATATATATATATATATATATATATATATATATATATATATATATATATATATATATATATATATATATATATATATATATATAGTGTAAATCCATGCTTCTAGCAACTAACACACAAGCATGACTCAGAGTTCATACAGGTGCTTGAATTTCTTGAAATTACTTGTTCGTAAATGTTGAGTTTTCAAGGATTCTCAAGTGATTTAATTTTGGATGAAATGCTTGTAACCACTTGAATTTGTTGCCAAGTTTCGGAACAGGTAGGTGTAAAATTTACACTTCACTTTGACATTTATTTTTTTCTTCCCTTGTGATTAACGGCAGCTGATATCAGTTGATATGGTATTGTCTTATGAATCGTCATTGCCTCATTCAAGAGGACAGGTGCATGCTACCTGTGAGCAAGGTAGTATAAAATGTGTATTAGTGCAAGGATTATGTGTCAATTATTGACATTTATGCAAAAAAAATAAGGATGCGATTCCTATTGGAAAATTAATTTGGAAGAACTTCCTGCAACTGAAAATGTAAGCTACATATTAGGGTCATTTTACCCAAGACCTATATGTGGAGGGATTTGGCTCAAATATATTCACATATGTACTGTATTGTTGAGATCCTCAAATTTAGTGAAGATCTAAAAATCATGTTTTGCTAAATGCATCAAAAGATGAAAAATTGCGTTAGTAAATCACATACACACACACACACACATATATATATATATATATATATATATATATATATATATATATATATATATATATATATATATATATATATATATATATATATATATAGATATAGATTTGTGGATCTACAAAATACTCCATTCACATCATATTTCTTCTTGAAAAATTGGCTTTAAAGGTACCAGGTGCTTGAATTTGACCATGGAAAAGGTGTACGAACACTTTTGGAAAGAGGAGGAAACACTCATGGTCCTACATCGATTCTGGTGAGTGACATGAACAAAAACATGTTTATTATAATATCCAAAGTGCTGAAACAACCTTTATTTACACCCTGAAACCGCTCGTTTTTCGTCTCTTCCCAATGGGTAATACCTAAAATACATTGTTAATTCTGGTCCTCAGTCATGCAAACACATTTTCGTATTTGCCCAAAAAAATAAGTGATTATCTCAATCTGTATATTCCCTGCATGTAAACATAACCATTCAGGCTGCAACGATTAGTCAACGTTTTCAACTAAAGTTAATCATAGAAATAGTCAGCAGGGAAATCCATTGTTTTGTCGCCGGACACGTTTTTTCAACAGTGGAATCTCTACATAAATGTAATCTCTGCTGAGAGTCACACATGTACAACAGCGTCTGAGGCGGTGACATAACTATACAGAAATGGCAGCGTCAAAATCAACTACGTGTACATAACTTCTAAAGTTTAGTTTGGATACGGCGCAAAAAAAGACCTTGCGTATCATGTCAGTACTTCTGTGACGCAAGAACATTTAAAGACCATGTCGAATAGTTTAATGAAATGGACTGACTCGACAAAAATCAAGTTACATTTTAGTCAATACGCTTCTGATGACACACTTTGTACACATTGCACGTGTGTGTTTCAATATAAAATAGAGCTTAATTGCAATACCTGTCAGGACCAGAACGGAATCAGGACCCAATTGCGTAACGGTTACCACAAGTTTTATTGAAAGAAAGAGGAAGGGCTGCCCCCACGATCCGGTGTTCGCTGGATGTGGGAAGCATGTCGCTCTCGCACTCGGATTGTCATCCGAATTTGGAAGTGGATCTTCCGTAGCGAGCAATGTAGTTGTCAGGGATGGAAAAATAGGTCGGTAGCCGGGACAGGGAGAGCAAAAACGTGGTTGGCGTCGGAAACGAGTTGTAAGCCAGGACGGGAGAATAGACTTAGTCGGGTCAAAAATGGGTCGTAAGCAGGGACGGGGGAGCAGACGTGGTCGGGATCAAAACAGGTCGTCGTCGGAGACAAACGGGAGCAAAAACGGGACAGTCAGGGTCAAAAAAGGCTTACCTTGTATCAACAGAGGTTCGCAGACGGACTGACAACAGGAGAGTGACAGGTCTGGGTTTAAATAGGGACAGGGAGCCAATCAGAGCCCGCAGCGGTTGGCGCCAAATGAGCGGGCACAGGTGATTCACATCGCTAATTATGACAATACCACACTTTGCCTGACAAACCTATTTGAAATGAAATGCATGCAGTGCAAAGAAGTCAGTTGTTAAAATGTTGAAAACGACAAACGTCAGTGAATCATCGAGTACCGGCACGTTTGTTAGACTTTGCAATTGACAACTGACTACTACTTCACAAAATGCACAATCTATTTGTTTTTTTACTGTTCTACTAATGCTAATATGCCTGTTCTTGGTTTATAGGGATACACAAAATGTTTACTTGATTTTGTTTTATAATTTGTTTGCCCGTCCCTAGAAAATGGGCAGAGGTTTACTGTGCCTAATCTGTTTTAGATGTGTATTCATTTTTATTACAAATCCACAGTATGTTCAATTAAATAATTCTTATTTTTAGGTTTTCTTGTGATTATTATCCTTTTACACATAGTTAACTCAACTTCACGCTAAATTTAGGAAAAACATAACAATGAACTGATGTTTTTGACGAATAGTTTCAGTAGTCGGTGACATTCGACGCTTAAAATAGTCGTTAGTTGCAAGCCGTTGAGTCATCCATCACTAATTTAATACTAATAATGCTAATAATAAATAACTCTCCATACCTTCACCTAAAATCAAACCAACCAAACAAAAATAAAACTATTAAACATAATCTGCATTACTGAGTCACTCCAGATAATAATAATAAAGTCAGTCTTGTATCCCCCTTCCACGTCTCTATAGCGGTTTTTGTCCTTTAAATATTTTCCACTGTGTCAAAACAAGTGAAAGCTACATGGATACGGCAGTCCTGTGTAAATATTTATGATGTAACATCTCCATGTGAATAGACTTTCCTCTGAATCCATCCATCATTACGGGCACATAGTGAAAGCCCTCCTCCCGGTCCTATGGAGCTGAGACAGGACTGGCGTGTCCCCCTCTCTCAAAGTATTTGTTTTTCTTTGGGTCCAGCTGTGAGGGCATTTCATGTGTCAGCCTTACCGTTTTTATTTAACTTCAAAGCTTATTTTGCGCCATTGTTTCGTTGGCGGCGCTCCGGGACCTGAAAATCCCCAAATAGAGACATTTGATCTAGGTCAAGTTCTAGCAACACATGAAAAACTACAGTTCTTGGAGTCCTGGTAACCAGCTTATCTCTTCTTCAATCACGACCTGTATTTTTAGCTTTTTTTCTCAATCTTTTCAGCTTTGTCCTAAAAAGTTGAAACATCTACTGGCCAATAGGACTGCAACTAAAGAGTATTTAATTGATTGATTAGTCACTGACTATTGAAAAGATTAAATAATGGGATAATTATTATTATTTTCTCAACTTTAGCGTGAAGCTGATCTAATTATGTGGCACATAATAATACAGGCAAATAATGAGTACAATAAAAAATACACATTTTATTGAACATACTCTAGACTCGTTAAAATTCCTAAAAATGCCTTATCTAAAACCAACTAGGCCCTCTGCTCAGTCAGTAGAGACAAAAATCCTTAAAGAAACCTATATCCAGTGTCTGAAACTCGTGACAAAAAGTTGCCTGCCCAGCCATAAAGTTCCCTGCCCCATTTTTCACAACTTGCAACACAACAAGACTAATTGACCCCCCAAAAAACAGTTGTTGCAAAGTATAAAGGATTGATAATCAGAATATATAACAGAACAACAATTTAAATTTAAGTTTATTATAAATCTACTTATAACATTAATTGCATGTATATGACATCGCTGTTTTCCGTCTGCCATCAGATGTTCCTGTATTTACTCATCTTCATTCATGCAATGTTTGCGCTGCGTCGTCTGCTACGAGCCACGTGAACTCCTCTTTCCACGATGCTCTTAATGTACGTTTACGTTTTGTAGAGTCATACATTTTGTTAGCTTCTTTTTAATCTTTCTTCTGGGACTGAGTTTTTGGCTTGATTCTTAGTCAGGATATGTCAGAGTGTGCAGTTTCCTCATGCATGAGAAGATAAGCAGGACATTGTGGTTCAGCCTTTAAGCATATTTATTCCTCGTCAGCAAGAAAACAACAACACCGCTCCATTCAATACAACATACAACAATTAGCAAAACGAAAAATGGTGCATGCGTAATGACGTCACACAAATGAAAACGTCTTACCGCAATACCACGAGTAAGAGTGCTATTGAATTGACAAATTTGAACAATTCCTAACCACTTATCCATTTCCTTGTGTTCTCTGTGCGTCTACTATGGAAAATGATATGCAAATGCGCGACATTATAACATTCAGAAAAGTCTGCAAGAACGAAGTTATTTGATGCAGGCTTCTGATTGGCTGCCGAGTATGCAAATTGCCAAACATCCGAAATTTCCAAACGAGCCAAAATTCCAAAACTTCCAAAAGAACGAAGATTACGGAATAAAACGTTTGATTTGTTTAAAAAATAAATAATTAAATAAATGCATTTCTTGAAAAAGTTGTCGGCCACCCGGGCAGAGACGTTTTGTAAGTTGTACGCCTGACGTAAAAGATGCACGACCTGGGCGTCCGGGGAGACGTTATTTCACACACTGCTGTATCCATTTTTTAGGGACAGGAAAATAAATTATACATTGAAATCAAGTTAATACTTTGTATCCCTGTAAACCTGGAAGGGGCACATTAGCAGCAGTACAACAGTAAAAAAATACACATATTTTTTTGATAAATACATTTAGTGGTCAACCGCAAAGTCTGTAACCAAAGTACTTCACATTTCTCAACATTTTAAAAACAACTGATTTTACAACTGTCATTTGTCGTTTTTTAACTTTGGACTGCATACATTTAATTTCAAATATGTTTTCATGTAGTCTGGCATAGCGCTAAAGCTCTCTTTTATAGTGAAATATACACATATACCTTGTACAAAGCTTGTTATCAAAAGCATGTTGACTTCAATGTTACTTACTCTACCGAGGCGAGTCAGACTCCTTTTCTTCACATTCAGACATGCTCTTGAAATGCAATTCTTAATCTGTCGAAAATATCGCCATCTACAATTATGTAACGATTCAAGCAACGGGGCTTGAATGCGGATGGAAACAGAGCAAGCACTGAATCCGAACCAGCAGGCCAATAGGGACATGTATTGTGTGAGAAAAGGCATTAGTTCTTGTCTCATTCTCACACTTTTTTTACTCCTTACCAGATACAAATGTTAGAGAAAACGGAAAGTGATTAGTAAAGTTATGTTTCATTATTTCAAGCTCAAACATTGTAACATTGTAAGTGTAATATGTTCAGCCATGATAGAAATCATTTATTGACACTTTAACGATGAATACAATACCAACATAGAATTTACAATATATGTTTTTCATGTCCTTCAAATTCCGATTCATCATCAGATACAAAAAAAAAGGTGTTTCCCTCCCGTGCTGTTTGTACCCGTGTATTTATATTTTTGTAGATGATTACCGGCACATTCTATCCCGCTGTCTGGGTTCAATTCTCTTTGCATTGAAAGTTATGCAACCTTGAACAACCATCCATCTCCCAAACGGCTTATTGGTTTGGAATCAGTGCTGTTACCATTGCTATCTGGTTCGATCCTGCTTCACGGTAAAATTTATTAAATGATTAGAAATTGCACAAAGAGTAATTTGTTTAATTTAACGCGCACCAGTTTGTAAGGCGCATGTTCAAATTGCTGGCCAATTTGGGGGTTTTAGGTTCTCTTTAAATTAAGGAAAGCAGGGTAAATATAATATTTTGAAATCTCCCTCTCTATAATTTTGTGATTATCCAATGTTATATGTTTTTAGTGCTTATACTTTGGTTCAAAATTGTATTTTTAAAGATTGAAACGGATTTAGGCTTGGCTTGTTGATAAATGTTGGCAGTACATGTGAACACTAAGGTAAAGTGGATTTATAAAGTTGTGTGTTTGCAGAAGTAGGTAAGTCTACTGCCTTGCCTAAGTGGATTACAAGGTTTTAGGCTTTTCTCCTTGCACAACATATTGGCAGAAAACAGGTGTTGCAGACGTTTGCTAAATATCATTCCTCTGTTAATATTATTATTAGTGGAGTGAGTCCTGTTGACCCATTTAATGACTGACGTTTTTTCATACAGTATATGGGAAGTTAGTTTTTACCATTTTGACTCATTTTTGAAAGCCCGCAGCGCCTTTTGTTCTGTAGCTATACAAACATTGGACATATTAAAAGATAGCTTAAACCGCCATCTTTCATCTTTTTTTTAGCTTTAACATTGTTTAGTAAAGAACAGTTGAACCTTGATACGTTTCTTGAAAATGCTAATTTTTTAAGAAAATGTCTGAAAAAAAATGTCTTTATGTGAAATAATGCATTTCAAGCAGCACTTTCACTTCGGTGCTTGTTTTTTTTTTACCTACGTGATACCCCCAATTTTAAACAATACTTTCCATAAACACAAGGCACTTTGCAAACTAACATTTTATTGCAAGAACACTATCTTTCTGGTAATGCTATCATATGATTTCACACGCTTCCGTTCCTGCCGAAGTACACGTGATGCCATCTCACTGCACAATGACGACGGGACTAGCCCATCTTTTTAAAAAAATAAAACAAAACTATAAAAAAGTACACTATGATCGCTGGTTACTGGAAGCAAGACTGGGAAATGGGGGCTTCCTCGATGTCTGGACAAAAGATATGATCAAAGCCATTCCTGCCATCTAATGGTCATTTATCATTCTGAAACCTTTCTCCGAGGCTTGATACTCACTCATGAGCTGCGTCCAATCCTTTATGATAGTTTTTTTTTAAACAAAAAAAAAAACAAAATAAAAACATTTTTTTGCTTTTTTTGCACTCAGAGACCATGTTTCTGCAAACATATTATACGTTATGGCACTGAATGTGTTAACATGTGAATGGATACTTGTTTTTTTTCATACGCTTCAAATTAAGATGTGGATTACAACCACAGAAGGAAAAAGTTAATATTCAGAGTTCCCTTTCAATTTGCTCTGATGATGCTCCTGTCGTTAGCAATATACAACATCTAAATAACAAAGGTTAAATTGATGAACATAATCATCATTATGTTAATACTCAGCTCATGCATGGGAGGTATGATATCCAACCTGACTCAAAAGTTGATCATGCGTGATGAACATTGGACCCAGGAGCAGATATCAGATGACCTCAAACAAAACTGCAGATCCAGGATTGATCCATTAAAACTAGTTGAGCTCCGAACTATACAATTCACTGTATAATTGGCTTAAATTTCTTTTTTCTAACCATCTGTATGTTTCAAGTATTTTCCTTTGGATAATACACAGTGAATAAAGACCATTTTGTCGTCATTTCAAGAGGCCCCTTTCCCAGATCATCCATTCAAGCTTTCAATACCTTTTCTCCCCCTCTTCTCTCCTGTCTCTTTTTTCCACGAGCAGGAGGGTTTTACTTTACTCCTTTGTCATCCTAATTGATTGCATTAACCTTTTGAGTATTGAATTTCCTGTGCATCACGCCGAGCACAATGTGGAATATTATCATAATCCTTCCAAGTAATGGACACAGGGCAATCAACAATGCTTTAGGAAACGTACATCTTTCAAAGATGGAGCATCGTATTATTTTCAGCACAAAGATGTGGATTGGCTAGAAATGTTGCGCTTCAAGAAACTTAGTTAAGAATATGACCTTTTTTGTCCATCTGTCAAAAAAACAAAACACAAGTATAGAGTATTTTAACCCCTGTTGAAAAGTGAGATATAAATGAATAAATCAAAGGATTATCCCACATTTGAGTACAATTCCATAGGAATAACATTGTAGTACATGTTTGACTCTACAAGTAAATTACCAAATGAAATTATTTTAATTAACAAACAGTGATTCATTATTCACTGTTTCAATAAAGTTTTGCTCATTGCAGCGTAGGATCACGATTATTATAGCAAACATTAAGTAAGACAGACAGAAGCTTGGAATTCGAAAACCAAATCTCTCCTTTTCTGGTGATGGTGAAATTCACAAAGGACGAAAAGCCAAGACTAGACGAATTTTGGCCAGGTTTTTTTTCCCTCCCCAGGAAATGTCTTAATTCCTTGGACGATTGGAAATCTTTGTGATCCTAGTGGCGAGCTACCCAGACCAGGATTCCAACAAGGATCTGATTTATCATAGATCTTCGCATATAGGTTACGGCAGGAAATGGTATCACCAGTGACTGTTATCGGGTCCGGGAAGGGACTGAGGCGGCGTTGGGAGAGAAGGCAGTAGCAATGCTTTAGGTCCGGCCTCCTGCTACGACTAAGCCATTAACGATCATGAAAATCCCTCACAAACTACCCTAAAGTGCCTGTATCTCACCAACACTAGATCCATTACCCATAAACCGATAACCTGGAGATACAACTCATAGGAAACCACTACGTTCAGGACAGTTGTATTTTTCATCGTGGAGACCTGGCTCAAACCCCAAGATACCCGATGTTAGCGTGCAGCTTGCCTGCTACTCTCCAAATCGCTTTCTTACCAGTCTCAGCACTACATTGTAAATATTTTACCTATTTATCGGATTTCATCTTATTCAATCCTGTTGTATTTCATTGTCTTAATTGTCCATTATTATTTTTGTTTGTTTTTTGCTTGTTTTAAAGGGCTGTATAAATAAAGTACATTCACACTTAAATCATGACGGATCTTATTTTTCTTTTTAAAGTGTTTTTAACATGTTTACCTTAGAGTGCCATGTCTAATCTATTTGCATCTAATGTTTCGCAACGTTGATATCAAGGACAAAAAAAACAAGACACCCAATGTTATATTAAGTCCAGTTTATAATATTACTGGGAATGTTGAAGTAAGCAGCCCCTTTCGCTTTTGCAAACGTGAAATTGAAAGCAGAGATTATTGTCTGCAATCCACTTGTGAAGCTCTTATATTTGTATGGATTCCATGAACTACCTGCATGTACATTGGCAATTTACACGGACTGTGTAAACACAGCCCTTTAACGCATTAAAATAATTGATTGTTGAAAAACTGACAAAAACCATTATTGTTTCCTTGGCAACGGCTGGCATTATCTGTGTTGCTTTGATGAATTGAGTCACGATACCCTGTAATTCATATCAGCTCTATTATTTTTTCACTGCAAAGAAGGACAAAAATCAATTGCAACAAGCTCTTATGCATGGATAGAGGCCTTTATTGATCTCTGCGTTGTTCATCGGGATAGTGCCTTTGAGTTTGATTTAAGACGGGTCACTCAAAGCCACGCGGTGAGGCTTTAAGCTTGTATACGAATATTGATTGGTTGCAGTCAGATTTGGGCATATTTCGGCCAATTTGCTTTTTTTGGATCGTAAGAGAATCAACTTATTGACTGAGGTGACAGGTCAGAAACCAGGTCAAGGTCAGGCACAAGCACAGAGCTTTAACTCTGTCCTCTTTTGTCTTCCATTAAGCATCCCTAGCATTCCACTGGGAGCATCAGCATTGTCGGCATATGGAAAACAAGGATCTTAAATCCAATTATACAAGGCCAAGGGCCTTTCAATATTGAAATTTGTCAGTATTTTAAGGAGAAAGATCAAGAATACCCTACTGTTGTCAAAAATCTCATTTTCTAAACTTTTCTAAACTGATGCCGATGTATGAGAATTGTCAAGTTTTTTTATGTTTGGTGGATTATCTTCCCACCCAAGGAAAGGATTTTGATAACTACCATAAAAGTGACTGCCTGTCTTACAGACATTTGTACTGTATTTTCTGCACTTAAAGGCACACTGGATTATGAGACCCCCCATATAGAGGGCTCACCTGACTATGAGGGGCATGGAATTGAAAGTACAATCAGGGATAAGGTTGCACAACAATAGAAAAATACTGCATTTGTGTATTGATTGATCAGTCAGAATATGTAACTGATCACAATTACATAACATTAGATTGCAACCGGAAAGCCCTTGATCTTATCTTTTAGACCACTAGGGATTCAAACCACACATGTAAAGGCGTCATATCTCATCATTACCTTTTTTTTAATCAAGGTACCAAATTGTTGATGTTAATAGTGGGCCGGGCCGCAAGAACAATGTCAGACATTATACCAGTCCGTAGTACAGCCAACTTGGGAAGTTTTTACCAAACGCACCAGATTCTGAACCGAAACACGACAAGGATATTGTGGGAAGTCGTTCGGTCATTTTGACAAGGATTATAAGAACATCCTTGTGGGAAGTAATTTGGTCGTCCTGAAAAATATAAAGAAACACATGGCCGCACAAATTCAAAACATTTGTCACTCAGAATGTTTGGTTTGAGCTAAAATGCATTCTCTCTACCACTAAAATACAGTATTGTATCTCATCTCATCTCTCATCTCATCAGCTGTACCGCTTATCCTCACTAGGGTCGCGGGGGGGGGGCTGGAGCCCATCCCAGCCATCTTCGGGCAGTGACACCCTGAACTGGTTGCCAGCCAATCGCAGAGGTATTGTATCGTCGACTCCAAAAGTCTTAATAAAGCGCTCAAGATTTTTAACTGAATGAAAGGAAAGGCATTGTGCTACACAAAATAAGGTGCGGACAAGCATGAAATCACTCCCCCCTTTTAATACCAACAAAATAGATAACAATCTACTTTCGTGTGCTCTGCTTTTGTGGGGGCTCTAACGTTTTATAGCGGCCAAATTGGGTACTGCAGCTGCCAAACACCGACTGCTCCAAGCAGCCGAATACTATCCTTTATCGGAACTAACACCGTGATTCATGCAATTCTTTTTTATACACACATTTAAGAAAACATGGCCCCAACAAGATAACACTGAGGCATTACTTTTTTTGGTGTGTTATTTGTTTATAAGCAAATGTTGGGGTTTTCCATCATACATATTGACAATCATGGCTGGCAACCAGTTCAGGGTGTCCCCTGCCCACTGCCCGGAGATGGCTGGGATGGGCTCCAGCCCCCCCGCGACCCTAATGAGGATAAGCGGTACGGCTGATGAGAGATGAGAGAGATATTGACAATCAATTTAGGGCTAATTAACTCATTCAAAACCAGACATTTCTTTCAAATGGGAAGTTTTTGCTGCTTGGACTCATTTCTGAAATCCTTCAGAAAGTTACATTCTTTAGCTAAATAAGGATTGGACATATCAAAAGAAAGTTTTAATCCTCACCTTTAATTAGAAAACAAAGTATGCTTACCATTGTTTAGTAGATAGATAGACAGATAGATAGGATGGCCTCGAGGTGCTGTGTTGTGGTTTAGCAGCAGCAGAGTAGATGACTTCACACGCTAGTCCAAAAGTTCGACGTCCCTGCAGCAGATGGAACTCTTTGGCCCCAGGGTTACACCACCTCGTGTACACATAGATAGCGAGTCCACCTCCTCTCCGCTTCCCGCAAGCTTTTGTGTGTCTGTCTAACAGCGCTGAAGCCGGGTAGCTCCGGGTAGCTCCGGGTAACTCCGGGTAGCTCTGGGTAGCTCGACGTTAGCATCCGGGATGCTGGACATGAGCCACGCTTCCATAAAAAAAGCAAACTGCACTCCGTGTACGCTTTGATGTTTTTCACCAGCACAGCCAGTTTTTCGGTCTTATTTGGTAGAGAGTTCACATTTACCATATGACGGATGGTACCGAAGACTTATAACGCCGCTAGCCGCTTAGCTAGCCCCGGCTCTCCATCCACGATAGGGCCCCTCGTCACACCGGCACGATAATTCTTCTGAGCAAAGAGTTGATTTCTCGAATAAATGCTTTTTTGTGCGTTAAAACCCATAATGATAGGATAGAAAAAAAATCAAAAGTGTAGTTGTCTAACGGGACAAAAAACACAGAAGATAGAAGCAGACACTTAAAACAATAAATCACAAAAACTGCGAAATAACACGGAGCTGCTGAAAAGGCTGCCAATGATCTTAAAGCGAATAGTAGTCGACATTTTAACTTTGTTGTGTTTATTGTAAATAGTCGTTCCCAAGAAAACCTCTGAGAAAAATGGCTTTTTGTGAAAGGATGCATATTGATGGCACTTTGCTTGCAAAATAACATTTTATTGCAAAAACAGTAAACTTTACAAGAGCATTTTAGCAGTGACTTGATCCCAAAATTTCACTCAAGGGCCACCCACATACTCAAATACTGGATACAGGAAGCAAAGCAGCACAAGGAAGTGGGGGCTTTCTCAATGTGTGGACAAAGTTTCGATCAAAGCCATTCATGCCATTTAATGCTAAAAGTGTGCCAGCCACTCACAATCATGCAAACAGTGGCCAGTTGTGCTAGATGAGAGAGAGGAGGACTTAATATCAACATATAGAAGTTTCCTCTTGTGGTAATTGGTACATTTAATGCTATTATATAATAGGGAAACCATTTCCCTAAGCTTGATACTTACTGATCAGTAATGCCAAAGCCTTTAGAATTTATTTTAAAAATGAAACAAAAACAATTTTTCTGAAAACATATTTATTGTTATGGAACTGAGTGAGTTAACAAGTCAAAATAAATTAAATTGACATAGTCTACATACATTTTTTTTTGTGAAACATTTTGCCAGCGTCGCATTTGTCGACCCTTGTGTCTTTGTCATCTCCGATGCATTGAGCATCAGAGAAAACTCCGAATCTTAATTGATCTAATCTGGTTAGCGCTTGCTATTTTCCACAGTTACATTAGAAAATCCTCCCACCCCCCGCTCTCCTACCTCCATCCCGCCTCCCTCCCCATCTGCCCTGACCTACATGGTAGTCACATGGCCCCAACTCCCCAGCTTGTCATTTTATGGAAAATCTGCAGGAGATAAAGCCACAGGGTTTAAAGTGTTATCCCCGCCTGTCCTTTGAGAAGGGCTAAACACTGAATGAGGTGTTATTGCATCAATGCTGTTGGACACTCTCGGGCAGCAAAGAGGATATCTTCCTCCTTTTCTCCCTCTTCTCCTCCCCCTCCTTCAGTTTGATTGGATTTATTAGAGTGTCACCACTGTGACTTTGGGGGATTTCTCTTTACCCGACACTGTCTTTGCATGCTTGCTTAGGTTATTTACTTAACTTGTCCGCAAAACGGACTGTGATCTACAACTTACTGCCACGTCTGGGTTAGGACTAGTGTTCATGCAAGTTAAAATGCGGCAGAACAGTAGGGGTGGGCGGCACTGGCAATTTTAGTTTTGGTCCAATCCAAGTAAATATATGGTAGTATCGATACCGATACGTTTTGCTTTAAAATGTCATGATTAATGAATCATTGAACACTAGTGACTTTATATTAGTGATACACACAGCAAAAATATTTCAGGGACAAAAAAGTTTCATTTAGCAAACTTTAACACTCTAAAAAAACTAGATAGAAATAGTTCTATAACAACTGTTTCAGAACAAACGTCAATGGAGTTCAATAAGAAATCTGCAACGCAACTATCATAGGAATGTAAAAATGTCAACATGTCAACTGTACATTCCATTTCTCAATACATTGAAAATAAGTTGGAAAGTGCAAATCGTGTAAACAATACAATCTGAAAAAACTTTCAAAGTTTGAAAAAAAATAATAATACTGTACTACAACAGCTGTTAGTGAGCAAAATGCAAGCGAGTCAAACCAAAATAGCAATGTAACGCACAACCTGTGTTGGCTTTGAGGTCATAGTGAGAAAGGATTTACAGTTTTTTTTGCTCAGGAACAGTAATGTGTTTACATATTTGGTTGCAGCTCGTTGTGAGCCTTTTTCATGAGTTATTGAAAATTTACCACAGTACCGGACTACTTTACGACATAAATGGCACCTGTCATTGTCCTTTTCTGTTGTTTAAAGACAATGAGTCTACACCGCGCTGCGCTTCCCGCTTGATTCTGTTATATTTAGCGTTTACCTCTCTTCCGCCCGGCATGCAAGATGCAGCAGCAGGACAGGTAGGGAGAATTGCTAAACGTGTGCCAGCCAGTCACAAGCATGCAGACAGTGGCCAGTTGTGCTAGATGAGAGAGAGGAGGACTTAATATCAACATATAGAAGTTTCCTCTTGTGGTAATTGGTACAGGGGTGAAGTGAATATTATTATTCCGATCTTAGTACTTCCTCAGTATCAGTAATATCGGTCCACACTGTTATCTGGCTGCATGTTCTCTGCTGCCATTGCATTTCAGCCAAGTACCACGCAACAGCTTAAGCCATTTTATCTTGAGTATTTTCTCCACCTTCTCTTCTCCCTGCTACATATGTAACACACGTCTAATTTTAAAGCTTAAAGAGAAATTTACTGTTACTTTATGTTGTAATCTCTATGAATATTTACAATGGTCTTTGAACTTGAATTTTTTGTGGCATCAAAATTGAAATTAATTGTTTTGTCTGGGGAGCAAATGATTCACATTTTCAGGGAGTACGTGTGTGAAAACATGTTTGGAATAATTCCCCTACTTCTGCTAGTATTGCATTATATGGTTTCACAATTTAAGTATTCAACTTTGCTCATGAAGATTTTAACTTGGTGCGTTATGTTGTCCGGACTTTATTGTACCTAACATCTTTATTCAGGATCCATCTTTGGATACCATGCGTTATCAAAAACGTTTTCATGAGCATGTTCCTAAAGTGTTCCTATTTTATACGGGGAGTTAAGTATTTAAAATACAGTGGTACCTCAGTCCTCAACTATAATGCGTTCCTGCATGTTGGTTGAGTACCGATTTTTTTCCCCCCTTTGGAAACAATGGTAAGTATTTTAATCCGTTCCACGCATAAAACTACATAAAATATGAGAAAAACGTGTATTTAAATAACATTAAAGACCATAAATGTGTACATAATATATCTCATCTCATTAGCCGTACCGCTTATCCTCATTAGGGTCGCGGGGGGGCTGGAGCCCATTCCAGCCATATCCGGGCAGTGGGCAGGGGACACCCTGAACTGGTTGCCAGCCAATCGCAGGGCACACGGGGACAGACAACTCACTCGCTCATTCACACCTAGGGACAATTTGGACCGGCCAATTCAAATGAAATGCATGTTTTTGGAATGTGGGAGGAAACCGGAGTGCCCGGAGGAAACCCAAGCAAGCACGGGGAGAACATACAAACTCCGCACAGGAAGTCTGAAGCTGGATTTGAACCCACGCAGGAGGTTCCCAATACATGAACTGTGCCGCACAAGCGCTAACCACTGCGCCGCCGTGCTGCCCTACATAATATATAATGAACATAAAAAAGAAGAAATATAAACTATTTTACTTACTTACTTACTTACTCTGTACAGTGCTTCCGGAAAGTATTCACAGCGCTTCACTTTTTCCACATTTTGTTATGTTACGGCCTCATTCCAAATTGTATTAATTTTATCTCGTATCTCAAAGTTCTACACAAAATACTCCATTATGACAATGTGAAAAAGTTTTATTTATTTATTTTTTACTTTTTTTGAATTTATTAAAAATAGAAAACTAAGAAATCACATTTACATAAGTATTCACAGCCTTTGCTTAATACTTTGTTGATCCACCTTTGGCAGCAAATACAGCCTCAAGTCTTTTTGAATATGATCCCACAAGTTTAGCACACCTTTCTTTAGGCAGTTTTGCCCATTCTTCTTTGCAATAAGTCTCAAGCTCAATCAGGTTGGATGGGAGAAGTTTGTGCACAGCCATTTTCAGATCTCTCCAGAGATGTTCGATCGGATTCAAGTCTGGACTCTGGCTGGGCCACTCCAGGACATTCACGGAGTGGTTCTGAGGCCAATCTTTTGAGATCTTGGCTGTGTGCTTTGGGTCGTTGTCCTGCTGAAAAATGAACCTTCGCCCCAGCCTGAGGTCAAGAGCGCACTGGAGCAGGTTTTCATCCAGGATATCTCTATATATTGCTGCATTCATTTTTCCTTCTATCCTGACTAGTCTGCCAGTTCCTGCTGCTGAAAAACATCCCCACAGCATGATGCTGCCACCACCATGCTTCACTGTAGGGATGGTATTGGCCTGGTGATGAGCGGTGCCTGGTTTCCTCCAAACATGGCGCCTAGCATTCACACCAAAGAGTTCAATCTTTGTCTCATCAGACAAGAGAATTTTGTTTCTCATGGTCTGAGAGTCATTCAGGTGCTTTTTGGCAAATTCCAGACGGGCTTCCATCTTCCTTTTACTAAGGAGTGGCTTTCGTCTGGCCACTCTACCATACAGGCCTGATTGGTGGATTGCTGCAGAGTTGGTTGTCCTTCTGGAAGGCTCTCCTCTCTCCACAAAGGAACGCTGGAGCTCTGACAGAGTGACCATCGGGTTCTTGGTCACCTCCCTGACTAAGGCCCCTCTTCTCCGATCGCTCAGTTTAGAAGGCCGGCCAGCTCTAGGAAAAGTCCTGGTGGTTCCAAATGTCTTCCATTTACGAATAATGGAGGCCACTGTGCTCATTGGGACCTTCAAAGCAGCAGAAATTTTTCTGTGTCCTTCCCCAGATTTGTGCCTTAAGACAATCCTGTCTCGCAGGTCTACAGACAGTTCTTTTGACTTCATGCTTGGTGTTTGTGCTCTGACATGCACACTCAACTGAGGGACCTTATATAGACAGGTGTGTGCCTTTCCAAATCATGTCCAATCAACTGAATTTACTGCAGGTGTACTCAAATTAAGCTGTAGAAAGATCTCAAGGATGATCAGTGGAAAAAAGATGCACCTGAGCTCAATTTTGAGCTTCATGGCAAAGGCTGTGAATACTTATGTAAATGTGATTTCTTAGTTTTCTATGTTTAATAAATTCAAAAAAGGAAAAAAAAACGTTTTCACATTGTCATAATGGAGTATTTTGTGTAGAATTTTGAGATAAGAGATTAAATTAATACAATTTGGAATGAGGCTGTAACATAACAAAATGTGGAAAAAGTGAAGCGCTGTGTCGTTGTGTGAGTGTCTGTGAATGGGTAAGTCTGGGTAAGTCTGAAGCACATTGTAAAGCACTTTGGGAGGTCAGTGGCTCAGGAGGTAGAGCGCTCGTCTTGGGATCAAGGGATCCCAGTTCGAATCCCGCCTCGTCCGTGTTACATGTCGAAGTGTCCTTGGGTAAGACACTGAACCCCTAATACCCCCAATAAGCAGGTTAGCGCCTTACATGGCTGCAAGGCCGCTATTGGGAAATGTGGAGCACATTGTAAAGCGCTTTGGGAAGTCATTGACTTGAAAAGCGCTATATAAATGCAGATCATTTCATTTCATTTCATTTTCATTTAATTGAGTTACATACCTTTGAACACTGGTGTGATGGCATACAGGAATGGGGAAGGTCACTGTTGAATAAGAAACCTGTTCATTGTCAGCTGCTTCTTCCTCTTTTGCACTATTTTTCTAAAGTGCGACATGCCATTGTCATTAAAAATGTTCACTGGACGGTTTGGTTCAGCTGTATCCGGGTGATATTTTTCAACAAAAGCCTGCAGCTCATTCCACTTCGCACACATCTCATTCAACGCTTCACTCGAAACATCCTTTCATACTTCGCGATCATTTCCTTGTTCAGTCCAAAAGTTTGCATCACTGTTTTCCTCTTATCCTTCCCTTTATCGCTGTTGTTCTTGGGATCCATGTTCAAAAGCAACGCAAAAGCACAAACCAGGAAAAAAATAACTTTGAAAAGGATGTACCCCTTCACTCATTGACGATCCGGATAGAAGTGGCGCTAAAGCAAGGCTAACTCGCGCCGCCGAGTGCATCTCGGCTCCACTCGGCTCCACTCGTTACGCGCCAAATCTCATTCGATTTGATTATGTACTCATGTCTGTGTATTCAACGCTCATATGCAACAACCAAAACAATTTTCCTGTTACTCAAGAAATTGAAGTAGTGCAGTGGTTCAAGACCTGATGGAAAACTATGTGCCCTGAAGAGGCATGGGTGCCACCAGGCTGTACTTACCCAAAACACAGGAATTGGTGCCCCTACAATCTATGCGGTTAAGGGATCCAACCAACCATGTACCTAAATCCCTTTCAACTTTGCGCTTCATACTTCACAGTCTTAGTGCATAACGGGTTGAAAAATATTCTGCAATTCCTTATCCCCGATCACATATTACTGCTAATGGGGCATGGCCGGCCCTGCAGCTCTTTTTGCCATTCTGTCTACCATAAAAGTGACAGCACTTGTGTGGCCGCAATCCATTATCTCCGATTGCATATTACTGCATGTGGGCATCAACAGGGCACACTTTGTAGGTCGTAACTGTATTCCTGCCTAATATGAACTGAACTCGTAGAGCCACGATCCATTATCCTTGATCCCATATTGCTAAATTAGGGTTACTTTCACAGGATCTCCCGGTCCCAATTACACTCATGAAATGAGGTATTACAGTCATTTGACTTTCTAATAAGTAAATATTAGTAAAACTGTTTTGCTATTTTGCATTCATCTGCTCAGAGTAGTCGGTGGTCTGGAGCTGCAGTACCCATGAAAGCAGATGTTTATTGATTTTGTTTGTATTTATTGGGGGTGCCTTGACAGAAAAGCTGGCTAAAGACTCTCGCAGAGGCCTAAAGTACAACCGTGTACATTTTGTCAAAAACACACGCACACGTTCACACACACGCGTACGAAAAGGGTTTTTGCAAAGTAATTTAGAGGAGATTAGATAGATATAGAAGAGAACATTTAGATGAAAAAGTGTTTGATTCTAAGCCACTAATACTGAAATACTCATTAGAAAAACACAAAAATATATTTAAGTAATAAACATTTATGCGATTTCTTTTGTCCAGAAAAACATTGCTTACTTCTTGCAGACGGCATTACTCTGAATTTTGACCAGGGATCCAGCAGCCTGTAAATTGAC
The DNA here is from genome assembly GCF_059441175.1 of Urocampus carinirostris. Classification (NCBI taxonomy): domain Eukaryota; kingdom Metazoa; phylum Chordata; class Actinopteri; order Syngnathiformes; family Syngnathidae; genus Urocampus; species Urocampus carinirostris. The sequence continues at coordinate 44,715,472 of NC_142351.1, forward strand.
CAGTTTAACTCAAAAGCTTAGTAAAGCAGAAAGGATGCAGTACAAAAATACGGTGTCACAAAGTTCTGACCAATGTTGATGGGGTTCAAGACGAACAAAAATTACAGCTGATTTCAATTCAATCATTGCACACGTGCTTTAAATAAACCCTGTTAAAATTGGGCCTCAAAAATAAAAGAATGTCACAGAAGGAAGTCATTGGAATGGTTTAGGTCAAACGTCAACACCACTGCCACAGAATGCAAGTAGCAGAGTCCCATCAACATGTTACCGTACTGTCCAGAACACAAAATCAACATGTCTGATGCTTAACTTTAATATGGAAGGGATGGGTTTCAAAGGTAAACTAACAAATGATGTGTGTCATTTTTTTCATCAATTACCCAAGACCCAATAATTCGGTTTATATATATTACCATAAACCAGTGATTCTTAACCCTGTTGGGGCTACTGAACCCCACCAGTTTAACATGTGCATTCACCAAACGATACTTTAGTGTAAAAAAAAATCGGATTTCCTATCAAATTTAAAACATATAAAGTTTTTCTGTAAAAAAAGAACCTTGCAGAACATAACAAGCATAGTGCCGGAACTCACAGTGTATTGCAGAAATGCAAATCAGTGTGACTTCTCCTGTTGCCATTGAGACACCTGTTCAGATATATGGGACAGTTTCACTTTTGCAAGTCCTACTCTCATGTAATGTTCTTTTTCCTGGATTTTATGTCCTGCATCCTTGAAAAGAATGATTGCAAATATTCGTTGCGACAAATGGTATGAAACACTACGTGGCATTTTTGGTAATGACTAGATACTTTTCCATTTTTTGACGCCAAAACGTTGAGCGTGTTGTTGTTCTGAAGAGTTTGAATGCAGTTCTGCTGAATTTCAATGATTTTGTCAATGTATTTATCATTAACTTCTTTTGCCTCAATATCAAGAGAGAACGGCCGTCTCGCAAATCAATACTTGATGGGGGGGATTTTTTAAGGGTTTATCATCTTTATTCATTATCCATTATCCGTTATTGGTCAGTTCATAATACGCTACAAAGCCTAGGAGCCGGGACTCTTACTCTCAGTCAAAAGGCCAAGCTAAGGTCCTAGCCTTAAAGCCTTGCTGCGATCATTGCGAATGCACCGTTCCCGGAGGTACTGCAATACCGGGCCGATGCGTGGAGTGGACAGAGCAAGCTCTTATTCCATCTTCGGATTGCAAAAATCAAGGTCCTGACCGTCACGACGACACATCTAGATTCTCACAATTGGCTTGATGGAGTTTTACATTTGATAGTGTAGCCGATATTAGGTTAAGAACCACTGCCTTAAACATAAAGACAAATATCATTTGGTAGAACTGTGTTGAGTGGCGGAGTTCAGTATAACTCGTGACACAATATGCCTGGAATGGTGCTTGAGTAGAGCAAAAAAACCCTATCAATACAATGTCAAATGTAATGCAGTGCCACAAAGTACTTGAGGAATGCATCCAAAGAGCTCTGACATGTTGCATTCTGGTGCGAAAATGCCAATATCTTAAAAAGATTAGCATGACACAACTGTCCGTTTTGCTCTTTGGAAAAGGTGGGGATCTTGGGCTTTTTGCCCTACTGGAGTGTTCCGAAAGAAGAGCTATACTTACACCACAAAAACTACATTCTCAAATAATCACCACCACAAAACTGTGAAAATATATATTTTAAAACTTATTAGGAAATTGTCGCTGCTTATGTTATTTCACTACTTTTTATTGCAATATGGTTACGATGCTGTTATTAAAACTACAGACAGTCTCTAAGCACTCTGTTGTAAATATTTTTGCCTTTTTATCCTAACATTCTTTTTAAAGTAGCGCATGTTTACCCTGGACTCCCATGTCTAATCTTGTTTCATACAATATCCCCCGAATTGATATAAAATATAACAAAGACTATTCTAGTCCATTCAAGTATTAGTGATGTTATTTTATTATAGTTGTATCGTTTCTTTCTAGGAAAATTAGAAAAAGATATTATACAACAATATAAATACATTGTTGTACATTGTACATACATGTTGGTTTAAGATCAGGTAATTGTGTCATTGTAATACTGTGCAGTCCTTTGAGACATTTTGTGATTAAGGGCTATATAAATAAATGTGACTTGACTTGACATTTGTTTTTACTGCTCCCATTTGACTACACTTTAAATTAGTTTATTTCACGATGCAAGAAAAAAAATCCTTATCAATCCTTTATAATTATTACATAGAATTTTGTTTTTATTTAAAGGTGGGATTCATCGTTTTATGTGTCCTTTAAAGTTCAAAGTAGAATAATGTATCTCTTAAGCTCATGTTAACAATTCTCAACTGAGTTCAAAGAGCTTTTATAAAAAATCCACTACTATCTATCTGCTTTTTCGCAGAGACTGAAATAGGCGTTTAAAGCGGTGCGTTAGTTCAGGTAGGAGTAGTTTTCTTGTGGGCCGTGCAACACTTTCATTCAAAGTGAGGATTACTGCCTGTGGACGATACGGCAACGGATGAATCAAACCAAATTTCTGAGTTTTTAGCCAATCAGGGCGTAGAAGGGTCCACTTCAGCCCATACGTGATAATACATAAATTATATAGTAAACAACCTAGAAATATGCTAATTCCTACAATCAATCATAGCAGTTTAAAGAAAATACTCACTTTAAGAATTACAATGCCAACAACCTTTATTGATTTATTTGGTGAGTTTGTCTTTTTAACTCTGTGGTTTGAGGATCAAAGTGAAGAAGTTACAGTCGCAACTAGACTCTACAGTAGTTACTAGAGTGTTGCAGAGAGTTAGTGCATAGTGGGGTATCGCAGAAAAGTAGAATATAGAAATCCAGGCTAACTGATTAACTGCAGCTTGAACTAGTCTGACCGGTACATTTTAGCTTACCGTATTTTCCGCACTATAGACGCACCGGGTTAGAGGGCGCATCCCCAAAAAATAGTTTTTGGTCCTACATCTTCCATAGATAAGGCGCACCGGATTATAAGGCGCTACAATGGGAACGTCGACAAAACAGTCAGATAGTTCAGTCAAACTTATTACCCCCTTAACATTCCGAAAGCTTGCAAAGAAGCAAATATGTGTCGTAGACACGTGCGGATGCGGTGTCCGTACAATGTCACTCAAATGCATCGTTCCCAATATCATTCGGAAGGTTAAAGTCTTGGGATTCAAGAAATGCCAACCATTCCTAAGTTTCTATTTTCCTTTTCGCTCGCAACTTTACTGTGCATATGACAATAAACACTTGGAATTTAGATAGATAGATAGATAGATAGATACTTTGTTCATCCCCGAAGGGAAATTCACATTTCCAGCAGCATCCCTGAGCTGAGAACAATCGAGAACAATCGAAAATAACACGGGAGCTGCTGGAGTGGCTGCCATTCGTAACAGCGCCGGAAGAAAAGATTCAATTTGAATCATGTACAAACAAACAAACAATTGAATCAGTTTAAACAGAAACATCGATATCACTCTGAAACAAGATACTGGGAAAATATATAGCCGGAGTTGATCACCGGAGTCGTTGTGTTCAATAATAATGTGCAACCATGGTCCTCTTATAACCGTGAGTGTAGTAAATCCAGGAGAGTAAAATATTTACAAATACAGAATAGTAAAACATGTTTTATCTATGCCATAGACAACCAAACTTGCTATTCACATTCATCTTTTTCGGCCAATTGCAGGCTTTGTTTTGCCCCTTTAGCCTATGCGAGCCTGTAAATGATAAAAAGGATCCGCCTCCTTTACCTCCGAATAACTTTAGCCAATAGTGATCGATTCAAATGATGATTGACACATTGGCTGTAAAATGAAACACCGGCATATGTATCCCAGCATACACCGCGGACGACTTCGCCTTCGGGGGAAAATCTAGTCGGCGGCTGCTTGCCTTAGTTGCAAGACTTTGCGACTTAATATTAATAAAAAATAAAGGCTTTTAGGTGCGCCTTATAGCGCGGAAAATACGGTAATCGGTTGTTTGTTTGCAGATTTAAATTGCAGTTCTTGTTTTTTTTTTTCCTTTGCTTTTATTTCATTGCTCTGTCATAAAGACAACACTCTCTTTGATTTTGAAACAGATAAACGGCACCTCTATAAACTATATTACCCTTGTCAAAAACTTCATTGATACCAATGTTTTCAAGTTTTTAAGACACTTTTTAGAATCTCAAAAACGGCTATAATAATATGTATTCATCAAAGCTCCTATGGCCATTTGACAAGCATGTCATGTCAGTAGTAAATTTACTACATGAATGATTATAAGATGCAATTATACAGTAGAATTGTAATGCAGACAAGTTAAAATCATGCAGCATATCAAGAAAGTCAATGGGAATTCTGTAAAACCCATTCATTTTCACATGATAGACAATAGAAGTGGCAGATGTATCTGTGAGAATAATCTTAATCTGGTTGTTACCCTGGTTAGGAGCTGGCTAACTGAAGAACAATGGTCGGGAACCTATGGCTTGCGAGCCAGACGAGTACGTCTGGTTAGGAGATACAACAGAAATTTTACCCTATTGTATCACATACCCAGAATCATGCAGACTTCTATACTACTCACGAAGCCAACGCAACGCTGTACAACATTTAAATTGGAAAATGTCCAGTCCAGTATATATAAGGCACTTTATAATGAAAACCCCCAGAACGAACTGTAAACAGCCATGAACGTCAGCAAAGCACCCAGAGCAATTTGATTGGGTGAGCGATAGAGATGTGAAGAGCTATGTTCATATAGTGCAAGCTCTCTTCTCTATCGAAATACGTCAATATCTTTCTTGTTTGCAGTATTTTGTGACATTTTTTTACAAAAGAACTTCACTCGCTCCTTTTTATAAAAATTCTATTGAGGACAAAAATGAAATTCAAAATGAGCCTCAAGGGACAGTGTATCATATATAGTGCCTCTTAGAGGTACAAAAACTTGCGTTCCGTTGATTTGAATATTAAGAAAAAATACATGAACTATCATACCAAGGTTCATTTTTATAAATGGTCATAGGCTCAGAAATTTGTGTTTCTTTTACATAGCTGAATCCATACCTTTAGTTGCCACCATGTTTGTCTGGTGTCCTGCAAACTAAATCCAGTTACACAGAGCACCGCATAGCAGCATTAGACAAAAATGCCATCTAGTCATCAAATCTTACTCAATTGGGCTTTAAGTAACTGCAGTAGAGTGACAAATTTTAAGTTGTATATTAATATTGATTTGGGATTATTATATCATCAAAAATTTGATCAAATCATCAGACGTCACACATGTCAAGACCAGAACGGAAACAGGACCAAATTGCGTTACGTTTCTCACAAGTTTTAATAAAGGAAAGAGGAAGGGCTGGGCCCACTATCCGGCGTTCGCTAGTCACAGGTAGCAAGTCGCTCTCGTACACTGTTTGTGATTGGAACACAGAAGTGGATCTTCCGTAGCAAGCTATGGTGGTGTCAAGGACGGAAAAACAGGTTGATAGCCGGGACAGGAGAGCAAACACGTGTTCTGGGTCAGAAATGGGTAGTAAACTGGGACAGGGGAGCAGACGTGGTCCGGATCAAAACGGGTCGTAGCCGGAGACAGACGGGAGCTAAAATAGGACTGGTGGGAGTCAGGGTCGAAAAAGGCTTGCTTAGTATACAATGAGCTTCGCAGACGGACTGACAACAGGGGATTGACATTACTGAGTTCAAATAACGACAGGGAGCCAATCAGAACCCGCGGCGGTTGGCGCCAAATGAGCGAGCACAGCTGAGTCACATCAGTAAGCATGACAGCACGTAATAAAACCCTCTGAAGAATTAATTTTGGTCTCGAGAGCGGGTTTGGCGGTTCTGTTGGATAAGCTCTTAAAACATATGGTGTGGTAAAATATAGGCAGAATATTTTACTAAGGTTCCGACCACTGCTGTGAAGAGTAAATCACCACACCAAGCTTTAACCTACTTTCATGCAACCGACTTGAGGATGAATTTTGCCAATATGATAAACATATCAATAATTTGTTGGGTTGTATAGTGTACTGGAACATATCTCCTATACACCCATCTCACCTTTATAACGACTGACCCACTTGCATGGCTGAAGCTAAAAGGCTATGAAATAAGGAAAAAAATGCAACAGTTTCTACCAATGACTTAAGCCTTTAATTTATTCGTGCAGGCCAACAATAGCATCGGAAATTAAAACTGCTTAATCCGACAAAAGAAAACTCAAAACACTGGAAGCGACGTTCAAAATTACCATTCTTAAAGATTCATGCCTCCTTTTTATTTATCATTTGTTTTCTTTTCCTCATTGGAGTGCCGTTGCAAGTGAATATTTGATGTACAATAGCCCCTAAAGGGAGGAGGTGATGTCAGCAATGAAAAGCAAAGAGAAACAGGAGAGAAATTCCTTCTGCCAAGTTTGCGCTTTGGAGTCAACTCAAGTCACTTTCCACAAGTGTCTTGTTAATTAAATGTGAGGGGAGTTCGCTATCTGCAGGTTGAGCTGAGCCCCGGCGAGGCAAGGGTAGGGTGCGCCTCTCCGTATGTGCTGCGCCGGGTAGTCTCGGCGCGCAGAACACCATCTGCATTTTGCTGTTAACGCGCCTCCGCATCCGAGGGAGGATTAGGAGAAAATCCCTAGGTTTTTTTCAACCAGTTGACAAATATCAGATTTGTCTCTTAAAAAATTAGCTCCATCTATATCTCCCACCATATGACACACCAAAAAGATTATCTGTAATACCCGGCCAGCTTGGCTGTGGAAAAAGCAGATTAAAATTTCAGTTTGGTCATATTTACCCAGACACTCATAGTCTGCCATATACAGAAGACAGACCTCTTCACCAGTACAGTATAGGGTGCCTTACTGAAAAAGAATAAATACTGTAGTTATCCAGAGTAATCACAACCCAGGAATACTGACACCAAAAACTATCGTTCTACTCTTAAAGTAACATTCTAGTTACAAATTACCAGATATTCTCGCATTGAAGCCGACTACTTAAAACTGCTTAAAAATGGCCTCATAATAAAATATAGAAAAAAACGTGCACACCAGGGGTGTTCATTAGGTAGATCCCGATCTACTGGTGGATCGCAGATGTAGTATTGGTAGATTACTGGAACGTGTATTCAGTGCTATGTATTTTTTGGGATACGCCTGCCTTTGAGTGGTCAAATGTAGTATGTGAGCATGGACGTCAACGTTCCTTATGCCGCAGTAGCAAATTGGGTCGGAAACCGATTAGATGACATTGAAAATCATGAACTCTTTTTAATAAGTAGCAGAGTTTCGCACCATGTTGAAACTCTTACAGTACTCCATAGGGCCCGGTCACACAGCCGTTTGCGGCTGAACCACGGCCAGAAATTTCTGCCTGTGAGGCGGACGCTATTGGACGCTTTGAGATCGCCATACAGACGAGATACAGCAGTGCTTAACACGCGGTCGGAAATTCACGCGCGGGTGGCAGCGCAAAATAGTTTTGCGCTGCTCAATACTTTAGAGCACGGGTACATAGCCTTTCACGGGTGTATCGAGGCTGAATCACGGTCAGAAATTTCTGGCCGTGAAGCAGACGCTGTTGGGCGCTGTTGGACGCTTTGAGACCGCCATATAGACGAGATACACCAGTGCTTTACTCGCGGTCGGAAATTCACACGCGGTTGGGCGCGTGAAAAAGTTTTGCGCTGCTCAAAACTTTGAGCACGTGTTAACCGCAGGCGGCACACGAGGTAATGACGCGGAAATGACGCGGAACGACGTGCTCTGGCCGCGGCCAGGGCGTGGTTACACATGGGTAGGACGAGAAATTTCAGCGGGTAATCGTGGGTGGAGCATGGTAATAGCATGTTCTGCGCCTGTATCGCGGTGTTATTACGTGAAATTTTAGCGTGTTACGCGTGTGACGGTCAAACGCCTTTCTCCGCGTATATACAGCGCGATTTGCCGAGCACACGTCAGTTGTGCTCAAGACGTCAAGGGGTGGAAATGGATCCCCGTCACCGTAGTGACCTCGTCTTAATCCATTTTTATTTCTTGACATTAATTTTCATTTCATAACAAGATAATAAAATCAAAATTAAAAACTATTACAATAATAACATATTGGCTTCTTCGGTGCCATAGCTTGAAATCTTGATCTTCACGGGACTGTGTCTTGAGCGGTTATGATTTCTACAGCCCGGTGTTATGCCGAGAAATGCATCCCTGCCGAGATTTGCATCCCCTCGCTACTACAACCACTTTTACCTCGTTTTATCTCACTTTTGTATCACTTTTAGGGAATGTTATGGGGAACATATAAGCAAAACCACTTCGTCTTGCATTTGTTGGGAATGTAATACAACTTAAACCATTCCGTCTTTGTTTTTGTTGTGAACGTCATCGAACGGTAATGCACACGTATATAAAATCCTCCCCCCCTCGCGTGAACGCGCATTCTGCTGCGCTTCCAACAAAAGCGATCGTATTCTATATAAAACGCTTATTAAAACAATAAAGCGAGCTAATTATAACAATTGGGAGATCCTAGTCTATATAACGCGTTTATTTAAACAATAAAGTGCGAACGTATTCTACAAAATGCGTTTGTTAACGCGGATGAAAAAGTCACCAACGTCAATGCACGCTTACAACAAAAGCGATCGCAGCAGAATGCGCGTTCACTCGAGGGTGGGGGTGTTGCGTAGGAGTCGGATTTGGGCACAACACCGGCTCGGGAGCTTTTATACCGTGGTCCACACGAGAAAATGACGCGGAAATGACGCGATGAGGAAGCGAAACAGTCGCCGGCGTCTGTTTTGCGGGCATACTTTAATGAACAGCGGGTTGGCCAATTTTGGTCCACACGAGAAAATGACGCGATGAGGAAGCGGAACAGTCGCCGGCGTCTGTTTTGCGGGCATACCATCGATGAACAGCGGGTTGGCCAATTTTGCGCATTTTCCATCGCGGGCAACCACGGGCAAAAAAAACCCGCAAAATTTTACCCGCGATACAGACGCAAACGGCTGTGTGACCGGGCCCTTAGAGAGGAAGGTAATTGCGTTCCAATAACGCGCTACTCTCAACAATGCTCCTCACATAGTGGACCCCCCTGATCTCACACACATTTTCACAATCCCAGTCCATACCTCGCAGAAACAAGATGTCTGCCTTGAACCAATTAGACAGCATACCTAAATAATTCAGAATTTTCCAGTTGGGCTTCCTCCTCCGTGTGTCTTTAAACAGACACAGTTAGCTGCCAAAGAGGCCTAAAGTGAGTAAAAGCAGCAGGTGCCTTTTCAAATGAAAGTTTGTACTCTGCAGAGGTTGCTGGGCTGTTATTTTAGCAGCCCACTGGTGAGGAATAGAGGGTGGTGGGGAATTGAACTTGGTTGCTGACCTGGGACCTCCTGTGTTAGTTGCACAATGCTTGGCCACTTACGTTGATATAAAAAGAATATTGGTGCTAGCCTAAAGGGAAACTGAAGGAAGGCTAAACGGTTTGATAAATTCACACAGACAAATGTTTATATAGTAGGACTTCATTTCGGTTGCTTCTCAACAGAAGTTTTTGAAGCACAGTACTCATCGACAGATTTTACAATCCCCAACAACATTTTACAATAACAGTGAAACTTTAGTACAAGGATCGGGATGCTATTGCTCAAGAGTAATTTATAGATTTCTTCGTGACCACATCTTGCCCGGGAATAAAGTAATGGCCACGGTAATCCTCTCTGTGACTTTTCAATTTTAGCTTATGCAACGCCGAAGCAACTCAAATAGCCATTGGTTTGTTCCGAAATATATGGGGCACAGTTTCAACAACAGTTTACGCACACGGTGTAACACCAACAGATCCTGTTTTGGCTGTATGTCTCAAATGAATCCTTTATATGGATGTCATTAAAGAATCTATATTCACTGTTAAGACACTTTCTGATAAAAACTGTAGAAACTGTCACTCAAAAACGTCAGCCAATAGCAATTTTATTGGGTGAGCAGAAGGGCTGGGCAGATTTCTGCTCACTTAGCGCATACCATTGAATACATCTGTATTCTTAATGTTTACAGTATTCTGTGCCATTTTTATGAATAACTCGCAAAAGTGGCTCTGTCTCAAACAGTAACATAAACATACCGAAATGGCGGCATCAACATCCAACACGCGTACCAAAACATATAAAGTTTGGAGGCATTTTAGCCTGAATATGGTGAATAAAAAGACTTGTTGCAAAGTTTGTTAAGCAGACCTTGCTTATCTTGACACAACCTTGGGTGACGCAAAAACATGTAAAGGGAACAGTTGAACGAAAAGGTTCTTACGCTTTTCTGTAACATTCAAGCCAATACGATTTTAACGACATGCGTTGTACATTTTTAGATAGTTTGCGTGCCATACCAAAGGTTACTGGACTAATTTGTTTGTGATTAAAGAACTAACTTCAGTTTTTAAAACGTTAACATAATATTTGTTTCCTTTAGCGTTTTACTGCTGCCTATGAGCCTGTTCTTGGTTTACAGGGATAACAAATATTTACTTAATCATTATTACTGTTTTTTTGTCCATCCCTAAAATAATGGACAATAGTTTGTTTTTGGATATGTGTCTCTACTGACCGAGCACTCCGCCTAATTGGTTTTAGATTTTTTTTTTTTCTACAAATCAGCAGTATTTTCAATAAAATATGCATTTTTCATTGTACCCAATGTTCTTGTGTTTATTCTCAGTCATTGATTGTCGACTATTGAAGTAGTAGTTAGTAACAGCGCTACTCACTAAAAACTGAAAAAGGGATGGTTTTTACAAATGAGTGGCTATATAATCATAAAAAAATAAAATAAAAAAATGATGCTACGTGCGGGTAGGTCTCTTTGTTGCTCCTAACCAATTCATTATCACATGAATAATCAGCTTCTGAGAAGGACATGAGGGAAAGCCCCGGGACCTACCTGGTGTCCTGGATGCCGACAAGACCACTGCCCCACACAGGCTTTTGCTTTATGAAGACAGGAGCCCCATAAATGAAATTAAGGTGTCAATTAGTCAATTACAGCGTAATAACTCTGAGGGCAGACATTTAGAGACAGAGAGAATCACAGCTAAGTTCATTTCCTTCGGCCCAAGAGCCGAGCGCTTGGCAAACGTCACCCCCCACCCAGACTCGCTGAATAAGGGCCCCAGTGCTCTCCCTAATGTTATTTTCCCCCGCATATCATTTTTGATCAACAATTTCCTTTCATAGGATTGTTTTTCAGATGCTGGGGATGCACTATTTTCTCAACCCGTTTCGACCAAGGGAGAATTTCATAATTTAGTAATTAAAATCTTTGTTAAGCTTTAGAAATTGCACTTAATTGAATTTAATGGTGGGGATGAATTTCATTTTGATTTGATCAGCAGGACCCCTGGCATAGGTATTTATGGAAAAAAACTGGACAAAAATATGCCGCGTGGGCTAAGATGGCATAATAGAATTACACCTAATCGGATTTCACTGTCATGAATTTCACTCTAATTTCACTATAATTTTCCATTAGATAGCTGGTTTACAAATATTTGCTCATCTGCGATGGGAAAGGCTATCTGTCTAAAATGATTACCGAGCAAGCCTTCAGAAAATATGCCCGCTCCCTCCACAACACCCCCCCTCCTCCCTTTTAAAAACCAGATTGCGAGGGATCAAAATTAGGAAGATTGCATTATGGATGTCTGCATCCGGGAGAGCAATGGGGGGAGATATGATGATTACGGCCGGGGGATGAAAGCTATGTCAAGAAAAATATATTACTCTAAAACATTGGCCTATTCTATCTACAAAATCTCTGCTCTCAGCACAAGGCTGCCAAATAACATACTGTGTCATAATTCATGCACTTGTATAAACAGTGGGCAAATAAAAGGAAGTCCGTTGCAGCATGTTATAATATGACTTATGCACCACACAAACTTTGTGATAATTGCTTCCAAGTGTGTAACCGTAATGAGATTCTTCTGTTATGTTCACTGTGTGTATAAGTCGATGTATATAAAGCAATTATAAAAAAATCAAACAGCATTGTGAAGAATCATTCTCAGGAGCGACGCGATTGGCAATCATGAAGAGGTGCCGTTGCGTCGCCATCATCATCATCCTCATTATCATCACCATCGAGCTGGCTTCGAGTTTATTATTCAGCTCAGCCACTGCCTAAAAAAATAAATATAAAATGCATTCTAAACAGACGTGAGAAGGAATAATATCACAGGCGGCCTTAAATAACACCAGGCTGAACTCTCATTGAGTCTTGCTTTAAAAGCCCTCGCTTTAAAATTAAGCATTTACACCTTCAATTTCCTTTCCAATTGGATGGGAACGTGTCAGCAAACATGCCCAGAAATATGGACACCTGCTGGAAACACAAATTCGTCTTTTGACCTGGGGTGTTGGATGATTAAATCCGGCCCCCATACATTTCTGAGTATGTCAAAGAAAAAGCAAGTCTCTAAGTCATTTTGATCAAAAGTTATTATTTTATTTTTAGTCAATGAAAACAAAATGCTCCCTCTGGCCACTAGAGGAAAAAGCATATGAAAAAGGGATGACATCCAGCAAGCGACCTAAACAAGTTAGTATCCGGGAAATAAACATTCACAACGGGATTTGTCCATCTAAAAATATGGTGCGGTTTCTAAAGCCTTGGCAATGTTCAGACACTGATGGCACCGAAGAGGGACAGGCTGTCGATTAAAATGGGACATGGTTGCTATTGGGGTCGGGGAAGAAAGGGGTCAATCCAAGGCAACCTGGGAAGCGCTGCTAGGTCACATGAAGGGACAGGGGCCGAAACGCAAAACCACAAGCCCCTGCCAACCTCTGTCAGTGACGACTTGGCTTCAATTCTGCCGGGCGACCACGACCTGTGCGCTTGCCCCCTCCCCACTCTGACGGAGCGGGACATGAACAATATAATCCTAGCTTTAGTAGGCCCAGCTCCTTTATTTTGTTTTTCTTTTCTATTTCAAACCAGTACGGCATCTAAGGAAACATTTTTATTCTTTTTTTGCATTTGAGTTTGTATTGCGTGGTGAGTTGGTACAGGTGTCAAACTGTCTTCAATCAACTGTTAAAAAAAAACAGATAATGCATCCAGTACCATTTAAGAAAATCATATTTGAATGATTGTATATTGTGATTATAATAAGTAGTGTAGGCTTCTAAAGTATGCTGGATGATGAAAAACAAAGCTAAACCTTTTTAGGGGCCGGTCACACAGACGTTTGCGGCTGAATCACCGCCAGAAATTTCTGCCTGTGAGGCGGACGCTATTGGACGCTTTGAGATCGCCATACAGACGAGATACAGCAGTGCTTAACACGCGGTCGGAAATTCACGCGCGGTTGGCAGCGCGAAAAAGTTTTGAGCTGCTCAAAACTTTAGAGCACGGGTACACAGCCTTTCACGGGCGTATCGAGGCTGAATCACGGCCATGTTGGGCGCTGTTGGACGCTTTGAGATCGCCATATAGACGAGATACAGCAGTGCTTTACTCGCGGTCGGAAATTCACACGCGGTTGGCCGCGCGAAAAAGTTTTGAGCTGCTCAAAACTTTGAGCACGTGTTAACCGCGGGCGGCACACGAGGTAATGATGCGGAAATGACGCGGAACGACGTGCTCTGGCCGCGGCCAGGGCGTGGTTACACATGGGTAGGACGGCAAATTTCAGCGGGTAATCGTGGGTGGAGCACGGTAATAGCATGTTCTGCGCCTGTATCGCGGTGTTATTACGTGAAATTAGCGTGTTACGCGTGTGACGGTCAAACGCCTTTCTCCGCGTATATGCAGCGCGATTTGCCGAGCACACGTTAGTTGTGCTCGAGACGTCAAGGGGGTGAACATGGATCCCCGTCACCGTAGTGACCTCGTCTTAATCCATTTTTATTTCTTGACATTTATATTCATTTCATAACAAGATCATAAAATCAAAATGAAAAACTATTCCAATAATAACATATTGGCTTCTTCGGTGCCATAGCTTGAAATCTTGATCTTCACGGGACTGTGTCTTGAGCGGTTATGATTTCTACAGCCCGGTGTTATCCGAGAAATGCATCCCTGCCGAGATTTGCATCCCCTCGCTACTACAACCACTTTTACCTCGTTTTATCTCACTTTTATATCACTTTTAGGGAATGTAATGGCGAACATATAACCAAAACCACTTCGTCTTGCATTTGTCGGGAATGTAATACAACTTAAACCATTCCGTCTTTGTTTTTGTTGTGAACGTCATCGAACGGTAATGCACACCGTATATAAAATCCTCCCCCCCTCGCGTGAACGCGCATTCTGCTGCACTTCCAACAAAAGCGATCGTATTCTATATAAAACGCTTATTAAAACAATAAAGCGAGCTAATTATAACAATTGGGAGATCCTAGTTTATATAACGCGTTTATTTAAACAATAAAGTGCGATCGTATTCTACTAAATGCGTTTGAAAAAGTCACCAACGTCAATGCACGCTTCCAACAAAAGCGATCGCAGCAGAATGCGCGTTCACGCGAGAGGGGGGGGGGGTTTGCGTAGGAGTCGGATTTGGGCACAACACCGGCTCGGGAGCTTTTATACCCGTGGTCCACACGAGAAAATGACACGATGAGGAAGCGGAACAGTCGCCGGCGTCTGTTTTGCGGGCATACCACCGATGAACAGCGGGTTGGCCAATTTTGCGCATTTTCCATCGCGGGCAACCACGGGCAAAAAAAAAAACGCAAACTTTTAGCCGTGATTCAGCCGCTAACGGCTGTGTGACCGGCCTCTTAGTTGACATTCTTTTACTGATCCGGCTCGTCTGAAAACAGTAAGTTTGCATTCGCCCCCAGAGCCAAACTGAGTTTGACATCCCTGTTTCACACCTTCAATTCCTTTTCCAACTGGATAAGGATATGCCAAAAAACATGTATTCCACCTGCTGGGAATATAAACTTTTCATTCGTTTTGTTTTAAGTGAAGTATTCCCAAACCGAACAACCTGTCAGGGCTAGGCGCCAAACCCAGCAAAGAGCGTTTGAGAAACACAATTGGGCTCCCGCCAAAGGTCAGATTTCTCACTCGGCATGTCTCGACTTTGGGCACAAAAGCCAGCGAATTCACATCTTTCAACTGGACCGTGGCCTTTGTCCCGGGAAAGCCAGGCTGGTGAGTCGGCCCTGCACCAGACCGGCCCCTCCCGGGAGACGCTGCGAGGGGCCGCCGGGCGTCTGGCCCCATCGGCCTTTTGACTGATGTGCCCCTACCATGTCACGTGCACGGCAGCACGTGCACACATTCACACAAATGCACGCTCCACCTACATTCTCCTGTATGGAGCAAACAATAGACTGGGGCTACATCAAACAAAAAGTCCCCACTGTTTTTTTTTTTTTTTTTTTGAAAAGTCAGGGTTTGCACACACACCCCGCCCCCAAGATTAGTGAGGACGTTGCCAATAGAATACATCCTTGTCCATCAACCTGATCTATTCTCTCCATTTGTAATTCAACTTTGAAACAGTTTTGGCACAACTTATTCCGCGAAGAAGAGTTTCACAACAAATATGCCAACAGTTCACTATTACAAAAATATTGCTCGCTATACGAAGGAAATTTCAGAGGCTACAACTTGAGACTGCTTACCTCACGTGACTGCTCACTGCCAGCATAAGATGGTTCCAGTTTGCGCTTACAAACTTCTATATGCTAATAAATAAAAATATTTCTGTGAATGTTTCAGTTATGTAGATTCATTAAAATATACATTGACTTTAATTTTAAGTTTACAATAAGTGCTTAGACACCCGCAGCAGTCTCTCAACCACATACCTGTCAGCCTCCACCAATTGCTACCCTTATTAACACGTATCATAAGGTGTTTGAAATCCCTGCAAATGTTTGAATTTTAATGTTGTATTTTGAAGGATTGGAAAGTGCTTGAATTTTGGGAGAAGTGCTTGTAAATTCTTGCCATGTTTCACAAAAAGTCTGCTTAAAAATGACACAGACAATGCTTTCTGGTGGCTTTGCTCTGCCATTGCATTCTTCCATCCTGTGTAACGGCAAATTACATTTGTTTGTATGGCATTGTCCTTTGAAGTTATTGCCTCCTAAGGGTAGCACCCAAAAGTATAGATGCATGCTTCATCAAAACAGGGCTCTATTAAATATGTATTATGACGTTGAGGGATGGGTATTGCGAAGATTAGTGTATAAAATATGTGATTATTGTAATTATTATAATTATTGATATCTGACCAATGGAATAAGTATATCCACGAGATTTTGTTATATTAGACATAAGAGGAAAGGAGGATTTGTGGAATGGATTTAGTGGGGAAGATAAAGGGGTAGGAAAAATAAGCATCTGCTTCTGACTACCCCTTTTCGAACATGTTATGTGACATTATTTTGTTGTTGACTCATTGGTTTTGTCCTGTTTTTATTTTAATGTTCGAAATAAAAGTTTTCATTCATTCATGTATTAGTTAAAGGATTACATGTCAATTATGGGTATTGATTATGTGCCCTGCAAAATAATTAAGCGTTTCTCTGCTTAGTAGGTTGTAATGGGAAAAACTAGTGCAAGTGAAAATGTATGCTACATAGTACCGTCACTTAGGCCAACCACCTATATCGGAACAGATTTATCTCAAAACTATGTACACACGTATCGTTCGGAACTACAAATATATTCACGATTTACTCAAGATCTGAAAAGTGTATGTCTTGATAAATGCACATGCAATATCAAAAATTGCACATGTAAATTGAAGCTATATTTGTGGATCAGCAAAATACATGATTTAAACAGAGTATGACTTTTAATTATACTGGAAAAAAATCAAAATTGGCTTTGAAAGTCCCTAGAAAGCGCTTAAATTTGGCCTTGAAAAATGTGTACAAACCCTTTATTGATAATGGTACTGCAAAATTAAGCGATAATAAACCTTAGAAACACAACACGACACCTATTCATTTACAGCAAGACTATATGGAATACTTCAACAATTTTAGCAATATACGATGACAATTTGGATTAGAGCCAAAATGGGCAAGATGATCGTTTTTTACATTTCTTTTAAAAAATTATTGTTACATGCTGTCCACATTTTAAATGATCAAAAAGATGTATAAAATGTGTCTAAAATGTAGAAACTGACTTGTATGGGATCTAGTGACACAAAGCATTTGTTTTTGGTTGCAGAACAGAGTATTGGTTAAATAGTAAACATTTTGCCTTTAACTTTCTTCATGAGGCGTTAGCCTAAAACTACTATCCCGAGGGCCGCAAATGATCCCGGGCAGGAAGTTTTAGACCTGTGGCTTTGATTGATTGCAAGTCCTGATGTCGCATTCTGTATATTTCAATTAGAAATGCAAAGATGCATTTATATGAAAAAATAGTTGAGCTAAGACAATGTGTTTGTTCTTTTTCAAAATCCTGGTACTTTTATCTTATAAACCTGTTTTTCTCTATTTTGAACAATATTCTACATTGCACCCATATGACCCTGATCTGATACTTGCTGACATTTACTTAATACCAGAAACAACCCGTATTTGCACGTCTCCAAAAAGCAGAAAATGGCTACACGTTGGGACATGGATAGAGGCAAACGCTTTGGAGAATGAGAGCAGTGACGTAAAGACAACAAACATGATGACAAAGCAGGCAGTTTGCTTAGAACTGACTGTTCCCCACGGAACACGGGCATTATTATGCATGCGGCCATTGATAAATTATTTTTTAGGCTCTTTGAGCTCTCATTTTACCAAAGTATGTAGTTATGGATAGATTTGCATGTAGTTGTGTGTGATTTTTGTTTTTACAGAAGGGTTTTTTGAGAAGTAAGTCATACTTGCATTCACATATAGCATCATACTCTCACACATGCCCAACCATACTATTATACAGACACAGTCACGCCCGTGTAGATTCACTGCTATACTCTCATACACACAACCATACTCTCGCATACATACTTTTATACTGTCATACACACATTGCTTTACCTTTCTCACACGGGATTTTTCACACCTTGTGTATTGATTACCTCACTTCTCAGTGTTGTGATGTGTGGGTTATTTTTAGCAACTAAGGCAACGCACACTGATCTGTGTGTACATGTTGTGCACGTCAACTTCAAACTTGAGTTTCTCCCAGTGTAGTAGTATGTGTGAGAGAGCTTAGGAGTGAGTATAAGTGAGATACTATAGTAGTGTGTGCATAAAACTAAGGTAATATGTGTGAGAACGTCAATGTTAGGAACCAGAATCGGAGACAGGACCCAATTGCGTTTGTTTCTCTTAGTTTTATTGAGAAGGAGGCAAAGGCTGGAACCCATGATCTGGTGATCGTCGGTCGTGGGGAGTGGATCGCTCGGAACACGGAAGTTGCACTTCTGTGGCGAGCTATGGCGATGTCGAAGACGGGGAAAATAGGTCGGTTGCCGGGACAGAGGAGCAGAGGCGCGGGCAAACAGAAACGGGTCGAAGCCGGGAAACATACGAGAGACAAAAACAGGAAGGAGTCAGAGTTGGAGGGCTGGCCTAGCAGGAGCTGAGGGTCGCAGACGGTCTGACGCTGGTAACCCGGAACCGGGGGGTTTAAAAAGTAGCAGGGAGCCAATCAGCACCCAGGGCTGTTGGCGCCAAGGAACGGGCACAGGTGCCTCACATCAGTAATCATGACAGTCTATTAGTGTGTGTATGATATTTTAGAGTTGTTTGTGAGAAAGTAAAGTGGTGTGTATGATAGTAACTGTATATGTGAGAGAGTATACTAGTGTCTGTGCATGGGTATGACTGTGTCCGTATGGGCGTATAGCAGCGCATGTGTGAGAGTAAAATGTTAGATCAAGTGGGATTTACTTCTCATATGGCCTCACATGTTTTGCATTTGATTACATCTGGCTGTCTATATTTGTAGATAATCATACAAATCAAATCTTTGTCCTCACACTTAGATCGCCCTGTAGTCATACAGGATAAACATTCACACTGAGAGGACATTAATATAGAATAAGTATAACTTCAAACCTATCTTTGTTTTCCACTTTCAAATCGAATGGTTCGATTAATAATCACAATCGCACCGACTGGGGACCTGAGAATCCACATGTTATGGTGACCACCATGTTTATTTACCAGGAATCATACTTTCATACTTCCAGTAGCATCTTAGAATGCATTTCTTTTCTTCAAAGTCAAGTCTGGATGTCATCTCTTGGTCCAATGGGGTCTGTCTATAAAGTACCGTATTTTCCGCACTATAAGGCGCACCTAAAAGTCTTGTTTTTTTTTCAAAAGCTGACCATGCGCCTTATAACACAGTGCGCCTTATATATGGCTCAATATTAAATTCGCAAGGTCTCGCAACTACGAGAAACAGCCGCCGACTCCATTTTTCGCGCTGTGCATACTGGGAAATATTAAACGATTGGTAGTTGCCGGGGCTCGTGTTGTATTTGTTTACTAAGTGGCAAAATGGCTACCCCATTAAACTGCTTAATTCATATTCAACAAATACAGTATTTGTCTGAATCCAGGGTATGACTGGTGAAGATGTAAAGCACAATTTACCTTAAACAAACGCAGAATTATTCAGAATGTCACGTTTGAGAGAGAGAGAGAGCGAGAGAGAGAGAGAGAGCGAGATTCTCTTTCATACGTGCATTTGTATAAGAAAATGGCTCCTGTTAAGAGACACGCGTACAACGCCGAGTTTAAACTCAAAGCGATCAGTCACGCAGCACAACACGGCAATAGAGCGGCAGCGAGAGAGTTAAACTTAAATGAATCGATGGTACGGAAGTGGAGAAAGGATGAAGATAAGCTCCGCCAAGTAAGGAAAACTCAACAAAGTTTCCGTGGCAATAAAGCAAGATGGCCAGAGTTAGAGGAGACACTTGAACAGTGGGTTGTTCAACAAAGAGCGGCAAGCAGAAGTGTCAGTACGATAACTATACGTATGAAGGCAACAGCGCTGGCACAAAAACACCGGACGTGTTGGATGGCCCATTCACTGAGATATGGTCAATTCGAACACAGCAGAAGAAGAATTCGAGGGATTCGCCGATGAGGAGCTTATAGAGTGATCTTTGTTTTTCTTTTGTGTGTTTACGTTTTACATTTTACAGTTATTATGTTATTGCTTTGCACTCGTTGTTTTTGCACATTACGAGTGTCACTTTATTGCGATTGCACTAACGTTTCATTTAAAATAACAGTATCAGACGTTTTTTTCTTTGCGTGTTGACTAAATGGACAAAAAATAAAATGATATGTCGATGTTGTTCAAAGATGTCAAAGATGTGTCACGAAAATGCTTTACCTCAGAGAAAATAATAAAACGGCTGTTTATTTATTTTGGGAGTGAATGGAGTTGTGGAAAGCTTGTTTGTTAATAAAGTTTGACCTTTTTGAATATTTTGTTGACATTCCCTTGAGCGTGGCAACATCTAGAGGTTGCATAAAGTAACTACATTCTCTACTGTAGTCAAGTCGTCACATTTATTTACCGTAAATAGCCCTTAATCCCAAAAATGTCTCGAAGGACTGCACAGGATTACAATTACAAAATTGCACAATTACCTGATCTTAAACCAGCATGCACTCATAGCGCCTTATAATGGGGTGCGTCTTATGTATGGCATAAGTTTTAAAATATATCATTCATTGAAGGTGCGCCATATAGTGCGGAAAATACGGTAAGAATAACAAATTTAGTTATCAGCTAATAAATGTATATGTGCCTACCTACCTACCTACCTATAGCACTTTTCAAGCCAATGAAGACCTCCCAAAGCGCTTTACAATGTGCTTCACACTTTTCCCTTTTACACACTAACTAACCGATTGCAGCGTCAGCCATGCAAGGCAACTATCTATTGCAGCGTCAGCCATGCAAGGCAACTATCTGCTATCGGGGGCATTAGGGATTCAGTGTCTTGCCCAAGGACACTTCTACATTTAACACGGAGGAATCAAACCTGTGACCTCTTGATCCCAGTGCTCTACCTCCTGAGCTAATGCCACCCTGTATATATCATCCTGCCAGCTTTACCAAATAGGTGTATCTATTACGTAATGCCTTTTTATGTTAAAAAAAAACACACACTCATATGGACATTTCTTATTTGAAACACTTAACAGATACCTTCCCCAATATGCTAAGATGCTAATTATGTTGTGCTGAAATCACATGTTGGTTTTTAATGGAGCTAGACTGACAATATAAGAGAATGATATGGTTGCCAACAATGTGCAAAAATGTTAGTAGTAAAGATCCTTTTGACAGAAGTTGGTTTGTGTCTTTAGCATCTTCGAAACGCAATTAGTCACAAACCGTACATTAGCTATAACGTGTCTTTGGTGTGTGATGTTTATATTCAGTAAAACTAACTACGCTATATTTATGAAATAACTCACTTTAGTTACTTATTTTAACATCATTTTGGGGCTCGATTTTATCCAAAGACTAGTCAAATGTTACCTGGTTTTCATATTACGATCCCCGTGGAAACACTTTCTTGATGACCTAATTACACGCAAAAATAATGTTGTTAGAATTATATCAAAAAAATGTATCGATTATATCTACCCTAAAACTTGTTTGGTTTGGAATCTGGCAAATCCAACGGATAGTCATCATTTGTGGTGTCATTGCCGTCGGTGCACCTGGTTTGCAAATTCCACTCTTGTGAGGTGATGTCTGCTGCACGTTTTGTTATCCTCAATAAACCTGTTGTTTTTTGCAACACTTTTCTGAACAATGGCAATTGGAAACGAATATCCACCAGACAAAGGTGGATATATATATTTCCCACCCTTATCTTTGGAAATAAGGATGAAGTTGTCTTTTACAAAACAGTGTCAGTCAGGCTTCCCTTCATTCCTTCTGTCCTTCCTTCCTTCCTTTCTTCCTTCCTTTCTTCCTTCAATTTTCCCTGCTAACTGAACTGCCTTCCCTCCTCCCTCCTACTTTGAAATAGATCAAGTCAAGTCATTTTTATTTGTATAGCCCTTAATCACAAATAGTCTCAAAGGGCTGCACAGTTTAATGCAAACCACAGACTATTATTACAGACTATTATTACTCCATCCCCTGACCTAAAACCTACATGAGGGCAAGGAAAAACTCAAAAACTTCAACATGAGGAAAATGAAGAAACCTTGAGGGGGGACCGCACATGTGGGAATCCCCCTTCCAGGATGACCAGGCTGCAATGGATGTTGCAATAACAAATAATATACAGATATTGTCAACAAAAAATATAGGTTATTCATACTCCGGTTTCCTCCCACATTCCAAAACCATGCATGTTGGGTTAATTTTCTGTCTCTGTGTGCCTAGCGACTGGCTGGCAACCAGTTCAGGGTGTCCCCTTGTCCACTGCTCGAGGATAGCTGGGATGGGCTCCATCACCCCCGCGACCCTACTGAGGATAAGCGGTGCAGATAATGGATATTGGATTATACTTTTCAAGTAAACCTCCATGTTCCGTGTTTGGGACTTGGATTACTGAATTATTAACTCACTTTTGCAGTAATCCCTCCCTATAAGGTGGTTTACCTTTCATGGGTTTGTTACTTCACACATTTACATCATGCATTATGTTCTGTATTCTGATTGGCAAAATGGTTTCAGTTCATAACAAGATTATTTAATTGTATAATAATTGTAAAAAATAAAGGACTCTACTTCACAGATTTTGCCTGGCACAGGTTAAATTTGGAACATAAGCCCCGCAATTAAACAGCGCATCACTGTAACAGAGAATTAAAGGAGAGGTTTTTTTTTAGAATTTTGTAGGCGGTCGTGCGTTGTTTCATCCAAAACATTCAATTGGGTAGCAGAAGTGCTGGAGTCCATCCCAGTTAAATTTGGGCAGTCGGCATGGGACATCTTGAATTGGCTGCACACAGAGACATATAATTCAGTCATTCATTCACACCAGCATAAAGAAAAAACTATCACGGTAAATAAACAACCTGCAAATTCGAGTTTATGACAATTATTTTTTAATCTGCTTTGAATTTGCAGTGGCTCAGGAGGTAGAGCGCTTGTCTTGGGATCAAGAGATCGCAGTTCGAATCCCGGCTCCTCCATGTTACATGTCGAAGTGTCCTTGGGTAAGACACTGAACCCCCAATGCCCCCAATAAGCAGGTTAGGGCCTTACCAGGCTGCACGGCCGCTATTGGGAAATGTGAAGCGCTTTGGGAAGTCTTGACTTGAAAAGCTCCGTATAAATGCAGATCATTTCATTTCACACCACTTTGAACCTGCCAATTAACCTGCATGCTTTAAGAATGTGGGAAACTGGAGTGCCCAATGAAAAAACCCACAGAGTGAGAACATGCAAACTCTCCACAGGTAGAACAGTAGCTGGAATTGAACCCCTAACCTCTGAACTGTGGGGCTGACTTACTAAGCACTGAGCCGCCGTGTGGCCTCATTCAAAGCAGAGCAGGTTCATAACGATTATCAACTGCATAAGCAGTATTTATTGCTACTCAAGGACAGTCTTCTGGTTATGATATCAAATTTTAGAAATGACTCAAAACCTGTGTTATACTGTATGTGATGTATCGTTGGATGCTAGTTCACAGCCATAAACCTGTTCAATTCCTCTTTTCTCTCCCTCTCTCTTACTCCAGTAAACACAAGTTGGGCACCACCTTCTTCCAATGCTGTGCTCTTTTGTAAACTCTGCATTCTTTACACCAGGTCATATTGACAGTCCTGGCGTATTATGTCCAAATGGTCTAGAGGCACTTTGCATGCCAATGCAGAAAAAAACTGCCAGGCAAATATGAGGTATTCATTGTCACCTGGTAACGGCCGCCCTTTTTCATGTCACCTGAAATTACAACGAAAACTGATATCTTATCAGAGAAAGGCACGGAGAGAAAGTATTATATGACGTGGGAACCATTTTTTGTGTGTATGAGATAAAACTTATTTGCTTCAAGCAAAAAGTGATAAAACCTCTTTTTTATGTTTTATTGACATTTGATAATTTTAGAACACACCTATCTTGTAATTCAAGCAATCTTTGTTATATTTCCTGAAGTACAATCACGTTTTTTTGAAGTTTTTTGCATTCTCAAACTCTGCAAAAGACAATTACTGGACTGCAATTTCCTTTTTTTAGTGCTGGAAAGCAAGGTGGTGGATGAGGCTTAAGAGTTGTTTTGCTTGAGAATAAGTCTTTCATATTTAGAATAAATGTGTGGAATCATTTATCGAACTGATATAAAGAGGACAGTGTGTAATATTGAGTGCCTCCAAGTCTTAGAAAAAACTTTCAATCAGTAAAAAAACTTACATGAAATACAAATACATGAACTATCATATGAATGGTAAGATTCATAAAAAAGCACCGGTCGAGCAACTATTGCATTGTGAAATCCCTACATAGAGGTGCCATCATATTTGTCTGGGATCTTGCTGCTATGCTGTGCTCTGTGGTCACTGTTTTCATATATATCAGACAACAGTGCCACCAAGTGGTCAATTATTACACACTGGGGCTTTAAGTGACAGCTATGAAAATTTTACTTGGGCATGAAAGTAGGTCAGGGGTTAAAAAGGTGAGAAGGGTTTGGAGGAAATAACGCATTTTTTTAGGAAAAACGTCCACCCCTAATTTTTGATCAAAAATCTCTATCCAATTGTTTTCACTTTTTTTTCAGCTCAAACTAGGCATCGTAAGTGACAAACGTTGTTCAATACGTGCAACCATGAATAAAATTATTTATTGACAACGTAAACTTTAAACACATTACCTAGCTAAAATGTACAATGTCTTTACTGTATTTCATTTCCTTTCAAGTCTGCTTCATCATTACATACGACAAAGTTATTTCCCTTGATGTGCTTTTTTGCGCGAATTCATATCTTTCAGGACATATTTCTGGTCCCTCTATTCTTTAACGTTTGTTTCTTACACTGTAGGTAAAAATAGTATGATAATGAGTTAACATACAATGCCTTTTCAAATGTAATTTGCATCACTAGAGGTCCAGTCGTTAGGTTGATCTTTCTGGCGCAATTTGCGTTCGTTTCCCGTTAGATCCAATCTTTTGCGATTTAGGTCCGCAAAATTCACTACTGATCAATCACTGCGATGATAAATACTGTAAGTATATAAAATCTACAGCAGTTATACACCAGTAGCTTGTACTGTAGTTTGAATTCCATGCTTTAAAAGTGCAGTAGTCTTAAATATAAAAATACAAGACAAAAGGCTATATTTTGGGGGGCTGCGCCTGATAAGAGGATGCACCTCATAGTGAGAGAAATACTTCAAAGTCCGATTCATTATCAATAAATGAGTTGTTTCCCTTGTGCTTGTTTTTTCCATTCTCTAACATTCATTTCAGGAGTGAAAAAATTGTGCCAATGAGATAAAAGTAAATGCCTTTTTGTATGTCATTTGTATCACTAGAGATCTAGAGGTTAACTTTTGGCACTCTTACTGCTGCGACCACGGTTCGATTCCCGCTGCATCCAATGTTTTGCGATTGTTGTCAGCAATATTGTTCGACTGATCAATCATTGCATATTTACAGTATTATACGTAAAACCTCGTACATGCATCCAAACTTGAAGTTATTTCTTAGGCAAAGCGAATTTTACCCAAATAAATGCAACAACAACATACATATCAAGCCAATTATGCCCTCTGAAGAGGATATAATTTGGATAGTGCAAAACCCGAATTAAATTAAATTTGGACTAAAATGTGCATCTGATTACAAGCCGCACCCAATACATTGAAAAAAAAATACTAAACAGTTTGTACTTACATAAGCCGCACCCGAGAATAAGCCGTATTTGACCACATTGAAACATGAGATATTTGCAAAGAAATACAATACACAGAAACAGTTTAAATAATATATGGTACCTTAACCCCTTAACGTTCCGCCAGCCCCCCGCTGGGCCCAGCCAAACTTTTGACGGACAAATACGTGTCTGTACGATGTCACCAGTCACTGACCACTCACTTAAATATGTGATTCCACCTATCATTGAAAAGCTTAAACTCTTGCTTAGATTCTTGGGCCCCATTTCAAAATATACTCATTAGCGAAACATCACGATCAGTCTGAATCAAGATGACCGAAAACTATAAAGCCGGCATAACTCACCATTACGTCCCCACGCGGTCTTCAACTTCTTTGAATGTCCAAAAAAATGGCTTTGTTACATCAAGGACAATCCATAGAATCAAACCTTGTAAATTATTTACTCCAAAACACACAATAATGCCAACAAATGGAAAAGGGGTCCACCTTAAACTGCTTTGTTGGATGTTGCTTCTTGTAATCCGGTCGTTTCACCACATTATTTCCATTTGCAAATAAACAGATTCGTAAAGTGATACCCAATATTATAGTTAGCACACCCCTTTTTATGATAAGGTTCTGTTCATGCCAGTTTTATGCGCGCACAAAGCTCAAAGTTTCATAAAACTTTCGTATTCCTCGACACATTTGTTCCACGTGTTTCACTTTTACCCTTACCGCTCTGAGCCCCCGGCGGCCGTTAAAAAAAAAAAATTACATAAATTAGTCCCATTGGTTGAAAGCTTGGGAAAAAGGTCACTGCTTAAAGTCAGAATTTTACGGTACACAGAAACCCACAATTCTTACACCAAATGCTTTTATTGCATGAGATTTGCCTGGTGAAGACCCAACCCCAGCCAGGTAATATAATACATATTACATATTTTGAGATATACTAGTATTTTTTTTAATGCAAGACATTTGTTTTGTACTGTATTGACTTTTTACTTCATAAAATTCAAAGATTGCTGCACAGACGCGGTGGTTGACTGGAAATTAAATACAAAAAAGTAGGGATATGAACCCACAACACAGAACATGCTTCTAAGTAGCCATTGCTTCATTGAACACAATCCCGGTCAATGGATGATGGCAGTTGTCAATGTGGACATAAATGTGAGATGTCTGTAAGGGCTACTCAGTGTCAAATGAGTGAAGGGTCTGGACTCTGCACCGGCTGCAGCAATATTGATAAGAAAAGTTATATTGTAAATATGTACCGTAAATTCCGGACTATAAGACGCTACTTTTTTCCCAAATGTTCAGCCCCGCGTCTTATTCAGTGAAGCGGCCAATTTATGTAATTTTTCTAACGACCACCAGCGGTACTCGAGTACGAAAAGTAAAATTTAGACCGGTGGCATTGTGCGCCGAGGTAGACTGCATCCACTGAGTCTATGATAGAGGTTCGTTTCAATTATGAGGAAGACGCTCTTGGTGGCGACAAATGTGAGGAGTAAGATGAGGACGGTTCATCGTGAATTTCATAATCGCGGTACGTTTTTTTTTAACAGCTACGCTTTGAGTGCTGCGAGCGTGTTAGGAGTAGCGTGGTGGTACTTTTCACAGGCACGGTTTGGGATGAAAGTTATATTATTATTATTATTATAATAAGATTTGAAAACTCTCTCGGTGTACCGTCTTTCTTTGTAAATATATGTAACCATGTATAATATGTATTTGCAACTGTATACTTTTGGAATGTATTTATTTGTATTTATTTTGGACACTTGTTCTGATAAGTCTTGCACTGACCAATTAAAAAGAAGGGGCGTAACAGACGCGGGGGTTTCTGGGAAGTGGGGACCGATAAAGGTGAGTGTTTGTGGACACGGTAGACAAAGGTGGATATATATTTTTCCCACCCTTATCTTTGGAAATATACACTTTTTTTTACTTTAAACGGGTACCCGGACTTTGCAGGTCTGCCTCAAATGATAACGACCGGTATCATTTGCCATTCAATCTGCCGGCTGTGGGTTTTGGACTGTGTCGGTAAGTGTCGGTAAGGCCAGGACCTTGACTCAGCCTCTTCGCTGGAAACAAGTGTCTCGGCCTAATAGCAATTTAGTGTACTATGATATAACTGATAATGAATGATGTTAAAATAATAAAGAAACAATAAATCTATACAAATTCCCCCATTAAAATTATTCGATCAATAAGAACTCAATTTATTAATGTGGGTGCATGCGGCTAATATACCAGTGCGGCTTGTGTATGTACTAAATCGGTTTTCCCCCGAAATGTGGGGGGTGCGGCTTATAATCAGGTGCGCCTTATAGTCTGGAATTTACGGTATACAGTTTTTATTTAAAAAAATGAATGTCAAACTGAAATTGTGCTAAAGTCCAACATGGCAACAATTATGTTTTCTGAGATGGGGTCAGCCAGGCCTGGCCTGGAAGTCGATACTGTGGTCCCTTTTTGGCATGCAACCTGTCCTATTTCTGATCTGCCAATTCAGATTCTGTACATTTTACGGCTACTTCTAGCGTCCAATTCATGCCAAAAGACCAGGCCGCAAACTAGAATAACATCTAGAATCCAGTTTCAAGGCCACAAACCTACAAAAAAAAAGGATGACTGGAACAATAATGAAAACGATGAAAATATCAATACATGGGTATCTTCATAGGAGCTTGATTATTTCCAGGAGCGAGCTTGTAGCTCAAATTGCTCATGCAACAAGCACATTGTCCCACTATAAAATGTATGAATGAATGATCTGCATTTGTATAGCATTTTCAAGTCAATGCAGACCTAAAGCGCTTTACAATTTGCTTCACACTTTTCCCTTTTACCGGAATCGAACCTGCGACCTCTTGATCCCAGGACGAGCGCTTTACCTCCCGAGCCAATGCCGCCCCAAAATGTTAATAAACAAACTGTCCTTCCAAAAGTATCCAAGTGAACCCTTGAGCGGTCTATAGAGGTAGCTTGTAACCTGCATTTTCATTTGTATGGCGAACGATTTTTGTTGCAAATAAATGTCAAATATTAAAATTCTTGTGTTTAGATGTGCTCGTATAAAGAGGTACAGCTGTAATAGTAATTGTTGAATAATGTAGTACATTTTTCTGTTACTTTTACACTCTCAAAGCTTGACATAAAATTACAATACTAACAATGAATAATTGCGATAAAGCAATGAATTACACATACGACTTATTGTACCATGTCTTTTTGATTAGTAGTTCATCCATCCACATAATGCTGAATTTCAGCGTTAAACCATGTATACAAGTGTGAAATAAACAGTGATGGGAATAACGAATTACAAAGGAAAAGGCTCATGGAAAGTTACTTAAATTACTTTCTCAGCAACAAGTACTATTATATGTTATCAATAACATTTTGTAATTCTACTCTTGTTACTACGTGGTACTGTGCTTTACTGCATTACTCTGCTACTCATAAAATGCAAATTGTGTATTACAATGTATTCTGCTGCATCTCCCACGTTGTCACATACAACCCTTTATTTGCTCGCACCTTTTTTTGATTGGTAAGCTTGTTTATATTTACATGCAAAATAACACTGAATACAGTTATGGTGGCGCCTTCTCAAGCGCACAGTATGAGGGAGGACGCAGAATTTCTCGTCACAAAGATATTCTTCCTATCAGGTATACTCGCATCTAAGGTAGATATCCAACTACAGGGAGTGCAGAATTATTAGGCAAATGAGTATTTTGACCACATCATCCTCTTTATGCATGTTGTCTTACTCCAAGCTGTATAGGCTCGAAAGCCTACTACCAATTATCATATCAGGTGATGTGCATCTCTGTAATGAGAAGGGGTGTGGTCTAATGACATCAACACCCTATATCAGGTGTGCATAATTATTAGGCAACTTCCTTTCCTTTGGCAAAATGGGTCAGAAGAGGGACTTGACAGGCTCTGAAAAGTCAAAAATAGTGAGATATCTTGCAGAGGGATGCAGCACTCTTAAAATTGCCAAGCTTCTGAAGCGTGATCATCGAACAATCAAGCGTTACATTCAAAATAGTCAACAGGGTCGCAAGAAGCGTGTAGAAAAACCAAGGCGCAAAATAACTGCCCGTGAACTGAGAAAAGTCAAGCGTACAGCTGCCAAGATGCCACTTGCCACCAGTTTTGCCATATTTCAGAGCTGCAACATCTCTGGAGTGCCCAAAAGCACAAGGTGTGCAATACTCAGAGACATGGCCAAGGTAAGAAAGGCTGAAAAACGACCACCACTGAACAAGACACACAAGCTGAAACGTCAAGACTGGGCCAAGAAAAATCTCAAGACGGATTTTTCTAAGGTTTTATGGACTGATGAAATGAGAGTGAGTCTTGATGGGCCAGATGGATGGGCCCGTGGCTGGATCGGTAAAGGGCAGAGAGCTCCAGTCCGCCTCAGACGCCAGCAAGGTGGAGGTGGGGTACTGGTATGGGCTGGTATCATCAAAGATGAGCTTGTGGGGCCTTTTCGGGTTGAGGATGGACTCAAGCTCAACTCCCAGTCCTACTGCCAGTTTCTGGAAGACACCTTCTTCAAGCAGTGGTACAGGAAGAAGTCCGCATCCTTCAAGAAAAACATGATTTTCATGCAGGACAACGCTCCATCACACGCATCCAAGTACTCCACAGCGTGGCTGGCAAGAAAGGGTCTAAAAGAAGAAAAACTAATGACATGGCCTCCTTGTTCACCTGATCTGAACCCCATAGAGAACCTGTGGTCCCTCATCAAATGTGAGATTTACAAGGAGGGAAAACAGTACACCTCTCTGAACAGTGTCTGGGAGGCTGTGGTTGCTGCTGCACGCAATGTTGATCGTGAACAGATCAAAGCACTGACAGAATCCATGGATGGCAGGCTTTTGAGTGTCCTTGCAAAGAAAGGTGGCTATATTGGTCACTGATTTGTTTTTGTTTTGTTTTTGAATGTCAGAAATGTATATTTGTGAATGTTGAGCTGTTATATTGGTTTCCCTGATGAAAATAAATAATTGAAATGGGTATACATTTGTTTTTTGTTAAGTTGCCTAATAATTATGCACAGTAATAGTCACCTGCACACACAGATATCCTCCTAAAATAGCTAAAACTAAAAAAGCCCCACTCCAACTTCCAAAATATTCAGCTTTGATATTAATGAGACTTTTGGGTTCATTAAGAACATGGTTGTTGTTCAATAATAAAATTAATCCTCAAAAATACAACTTGCCTAATAATTCTGCACTCCCTGTATAAATAAAAAAACTCACATCAGGGGGTCAGTTTATATGCACATATATGGTTGTGTCTCTTTTAGCGAACGGTAGGCAGCGTACGGAGAAGGCTTAAACAGAAACAACAAACCAACCAGATATCAAATGAGGCAAACGTGAGCACAGATTTTATGGGAAAAAAGTGTTGGTTTTATGTGTCAAATTATTTTTGCTATACTTTACACCCGGAGAGAAACGAAAAACGTCTTAGACGGCACCCATAAATGGAACATGAGAGTGGTTTGAATCCCAGAGAAAAAACATGGAATTGGCTAAAGGCAGTGTCTGAAACTCATGACAAAAAGTTTCCACGATGCTTTTAATGTACGTTTACGTTTTGTAGCGTCATAAATGTTGTTAGCTTCTTTGGAATCTTTCTTTTGGGGCTGAAGTTTTGGCTTGATTCATAACCATCCATCCATCCATTATCTGCAATGTTTATCCTCAGTAAGGTTGTGGGGGTGCTGGAGCCCATCCCAGGCATCCTCAGGCAGTGGGCAGGGGACACCCTGAACTGGTTGCCTGCCAGTCGCATGGCACACAGGGACAGACAATTCGCTAGCACATTCACACCTAGGGACAATTCAAACTGGCCAATTAACCTGATATGCATGTTTTTGGAATGTGGTAGGAAACCGGAGTGCCCAGAGGAAACCAACGAAAGCTCGGGGAGAACATGCAAACTCCACACAGGAGGTTCAATCTCATGACCGCAGAACTGTGCCGCATACGCGCTAACCACTGCGCCGCCGTGTTACTGATTCCTAACCACTTCTCCATTTTTCTTGTGTTCTCTGTGTGTCTACTTTGGAAAATTAAATGCAAATGCACGACCCAATAATGCTCGGGAAAGTTTTCGATGCAGGCTTCTGATTGGCTGCAGAATATGCAAATTTCCAAATCAAACGAAGGAATCGGAATAGAGCAAACATTTGATTTAAAACATAAAAAAAAAAAAATCTTGAAAAAGTTTTCGACCACCCGGGCGAAGATGTTATGTAAGTTGTACGCCCGACGTAAAAGATGCACGACCCGGGCGTCCGGGCAGACGTTATTTCAGACACTGCTAAAAGTTAGTTTGCAGGCTCACAAGCCAATAAATACTGTAGGTTGGTGAACATATTATTTTTCTGTATTTTATTAGGTGGCTTTTTAAAGTAGTTTTAGGGAGTCATCTATGCGATTATGAACTGCAATGTGTAACTAGATAGTTACTTCTGGAGTAACGCGCTACTTGTGGGTGTCAGTGACCTGGATGGACTAATTACTGTTTTTCACAGACATGGGGACTTGAGACTTAGTGACTTGGACTCGAGTCGACTCGAGTCGCTGTTTTTATGACTTGTGACTTGACTTGGACTTGGCAATCTAAGACTCGGGACTTGACTTGTGACTTGACTTGCCCAAGAAAAAAATACTTGGGACTTACTTGGGACTTGAAGGTGAAGACTTGAGACTTACTTGAGACTTGCACATGTGTGACTTGGTCCCATGTCTGGTTTTTCAGTCACGCGTCCAACACTGATTACAGAAATAGCAGATAAGTAAAAAATATAAGTTTGTTTTTAAAGTAGACAAAAACCCTCCCATAATTTAAATTGAAGCAGCAGAAGCTCCTCCCAGAGAGAGTTGAAAGGCTACAGGAGCACAAAGATGGAAAAGGCCAGCCCACTAAGGGAGGGAGTTAAAAAAAAAAAAGAACACAGGGGCTCCTCTGCCATAATTTCCTATCAGCCTATTGAGACGACATCACCAGCAGCTTGGTCTGTGCTTGTGTGCATAGAGGCAAAGCAGAGGGTGAGAGAGAGGCAGACGAGAGAGGAAAAGAGAGAGCTTGCGAGAGAGGAGGGGAAAGGGGGAGGCTCCAGATTCTCTCACCTACCTCCCCCGAGCCACATAGAGGAGGGGCCTGAGCCAAAACTGCCAATCAAATCTGCTTGTGGCAGCCGGCATTATTGCAGCAACAAACTATTGACAGATTACATGTCAAGGAGTTTAGTGCATGATTGAAGGAAGCCCCTTTTTTTCTTCTACTCACTTTTCCGCTTGATCTGCCCACTCCACCGAGCAACGTTTCAATGACTTCCCTCCAGAGTTGAGCAGTATTATGAAAGTTACATGTCTGAGAGGATTTAACTTCGACTTCCCTGAATATGGTGAGTACTCCTCCTTTTTTCCCACTCTTTTCCCAGGTATGTTTTTTTTTAGGTAGACAGTTAAAGGTGTGCCTTTATCTCACTCTCACCTGCGTACACATGCACACACAAAGGGGGAAGTTGTTCATGATTAAACTATGTGCCAGCAAGGACGGCATACTGTATACAGTATACCCAAGTGTTTCAACACCCTTATTTATAGCACTTTACAGAGTGCCCAAAGGTGACTGCAATATCACACTCGATCGCTCAGTGTTGACATTATAAAGTGCTCGTGCAGAAAAGTTCACATTTTCTTTTTATCTCGCTTTACACTTTTTGTATTGTATTTTTTATTTTTCTTCTTCATGGGTTCTTTTCAATCATGTTGCCGCAAAATGAACTCAACACCTGAAAAGAAAAAGGGATGACAGGTTGAAGCCAAACGCTTACAGGAGATCTGTGCCCAAAATTACTTTAAACGCTTCTTTTACTAATAAAAACAAATTGTATTTCATACCATCAGGACAATCATTTGCCGGTCCATTTGTGATCACATTGTTTGAATCACAATATCTATTTTACACTTTCTGAGTGTTATTTATATTATATGTTATATGTTATTATTTTCTCTTCTTTAACAATTATGTGTAAAACCTGAGACAAATAGACATTGGATGTGAAACATGATTTTTTTTTATTTATCTTTTTTTAATCATTTTTTTGACTGTACAAATACAGGTGTTGGTTTTCTCCTCAAAGGGTCTTACAATTGCCATCGGGATAGAATGAATGGCCTGAGGATTTGTTGCCTAGGGGACAAAGCAAACAAACTGTTTTGTTGTCACACATGTAAATGGCGGTGGGCAGTCACTCTTGCCACCTTTTCAGGTGTGAGGAAAAATGACGTATGTGCCGTGCAATATCGGTGACCTGAGAAGGAAGTTAAAATACAGTGTACACTTGTTTTGTTGCACAAGCGCTCCTTATTTCTTTCTCACCTTGGTACTTTGGAGGATGAGCCGGCTCTGCTGTCATCTGAATGACGGCTTCATTGTCATTGTATTCCCTCCGTCTGCGAAGGGTTCGCTTTTATTTTGATAATTACTACATCGCAGAAACATTTAGTTCTTTCTGTTTTGTTTGAGTGTGTGAGTGTGTTATGTTTATAAGGGTGTGTTTTCTGTTCCTGTTTTGGGCATGCTTGTGTGTGTATGAGTACTTTCTTCACATTTTTTTTCCGTGTCGCTTTTTAGATAACTCCCGACGTTAGGTTTTCTATTAAAAGTACATATTTAGGATCGTTTGATCAAGTTACAACATTTTATGTCCTGCTGCTCGGTTCTAAATAATATATGATTTTACAAATACAACATTGCTGCAGGATTCATATTCACTTTTTCTCCTCAACTCTTAATTCACTCTCGTCAGCTTTTGCTTCAGGGTGTTATTTTTATCAAGTTTGTATGATATTTTTGAACTCCTTCAGTTAGCAGTTTTTTAAGCCATCTTATTGCCACAAGAGCTTCTATTTAGAATTGAATTGTCTTTATTGTCCTTGACATTAACGTTGTGAAACATTGTATGCGATGAGATTGGACATGACAGTCTAGGATAAACATATGATGAGAAAAATATATACAACGGCATGAAATTATTTTTACAACACAGTTCTTAAAAACTAGACTGGCCTAAGTTATATTTAAAAGTGCAATGTGAATCAAAAACATTAGTGCAGCGTAAGAGTAGCGCAATGAAAGTGCGATGACATAATGAAGGAGAGTTCACGTTTAGTAAATGTTACCGAGAAACTCATGCAAGTCGGCTTTTGGGCTCGCCTATCACGCGTGTCCACTGTCGCTCTGCACGTTAAGTGAGAAAAAAAAACGGAGTTAAAACAGAGTCCTACCACAGCACACCCTAAATTCAAACTTTGTGCCAGCCGGAAAGACGTTTTCTCCCCTCTTATGAGTCATAACCGTGATTGCTTTCGCCCTCACGGAGTTGTCTCATTAACCCTTTGTGGCAGGTCCCGTCTTTTACGGCCTTCCACCAAATCAGGAATGAAACAAGGGAGGAAAACACTCCGTGGTCTGCAGGGCCTCAATAACCTTATATCACAATTTAGCCGTAACCTGAATCATTTTGATGTCCAAGCAATAAAATATGCTGTTGTGCCCTCATTTCTCCTGCTCTTCAGATGACATTAAATGTACTTTTTTTAATTAAACTAGCCAGATTTGTTTTCAATATGCTATTAAGAATGTAGCGTAGGGAAGATTAGGGCAGTTTTGAAAAAATTAAAATAAAAAAAATAACAAGCTGAGAAAAGGGTGTTCGTTTTGAAGATAGGATTTTTTAACAAATTAAATAAAACCTAATTGATTTATTTGGATTAAAAAGAAATGTATGAATTAATTGAGTAAAACAGTACAAAATTAAAGCTAAACACACCACAAAAATATACATATTTTTAGGATTTCAGATTTGCCTTTTTTCCCATTTTTTTTAAATAAAATGTTTTTAATTTTAGATAATTTAAGAAACAGCGTTGTAAAATGCAGCAGTTAAATGCTGCTTATATATTTGTGGAGTTTTATGGTCCGCTCGCGCTGTGTGATTGATGGCTTTCGTGTGCGTGTGTGTGTTGCCTGGTTAGTGCAGCCGGAGTAGAAAAGAGGGGATAGGAAACAAGGGGAGGGACGTGTGTGTGTTTGCACGTGCTTGACTTTTACGTTGTGTGTGTTTTGAACGTTTACGGAGTGAGCGGGACAGTCGTGCCCCGATTCAGCCGGTGCCCGGTAATCGTGTGGCTTTTGAACATTTTTGATGCAATAAAGTGAGATCAAACGGCAGCGTCGAGTCCACATCCACGTGGGCTGTCCCGCGTCTTACCGTGGTAGGCAAAGTATTGGCGGCTACTTGATATGGGCCACGAGTAAGGCAAGTGGCATCAACACCCCCTTTCTTCACGGCTGTGCGCTCATGCATAGGCCAGCAACTAATTAAAACCTCAAAGACGCGCATCACCAATATGGGAGTAATGGTCTAATTAATACTCTGGGTAGAAATATTACTGAATCATAAACATGCAGCCCCTTTATAGAATTCTATGGAAATCAAAAAACTTAATTTCTGAACAGACTTCTCAGAATATCATTTCATTGTGTGCTTTTATCAAGATAAATTGCACTCTGAAACAGCTTCCCAGTAACTTGTATCATTCTTCTAATCTTGCACACAAAATGAAAATTTCACAGGGAGAAAGGGGGAGCGAGATAATCTCCAGTCATTGATATGCCGTATAAGAGGGCAAAATGGAAAATGAAGAGGTAATTAGCAGAGTGGAAGACTTTGGCGTGTTTGTCTGAAAGCGCGGTCTCCACCGGCCATGAATGAATTTGCATGCTTGGCTTATCGAGGCGCACTTATTAGGCGGGCTGAAAGAGAGATTAAGCCGGCGCAAAATGTGGTGACTAATCCTTTTAAATGTGGCAGCGGGTCTTTTGCCGCAAACCGGGCGTCCCGCGCACTCGTCGGAATGTGACGACGAATGCGGAGAAGAACGGGATCTCAGAACACACATTTTTTTACTAATTCCGTTCCCCCGTGACAGGTGTTGTGTTTCACTTTTGCCCGACTCTGTGTGTCTTTTACTCCTGATAAAACACACGGAGCAGGGCGACTTCACCCCCCCTTCCCTCTGTTGCGTCGGGACTGAGGAAATATTTGTTCTGCCGAGGTACCGAGTCAGTAGTCCCGTCCTCATCCGTAATTGATGGCAAACACGGACGTAGAAACACCGCTCACACTTCAGCCTTCACCTCTGGTTTCTTCTCGGCGGTGACACTAAGGCCAACTGTTCTTTTTTTTATGTTCATGCCAACTGAAAGAGAAGGGACCTAGGCGGGGTTTGCTGTATTTCTTTCCTTTTTTAGTCAGTAACTTGATAGGATTACATGGTTTTGGAACTTGCACCTGTTAAGAGGCTGTTAGAAGAACAGTTGGCAGTCCTGTTTTTTTTTTCTATGTGCAGTCTGTTCTGTGGGGATTTTACCCGACATTTACTCGGGGAGTTCATTTCATGGAGGGCCTAGCGCTCCCTGTGACACGCTACCAGTGTTGGGAACAACTCAACAACTTTTCTCGCTAATGAGTATTGTAATGTCTTATTAATAAATAATTATAATTCAAACGTCATTACAACAAGGTGCGTTACTTCGTTACTTATTAAATAAAAACATTTTATGAAATTCAACGTCATTAGTCAGTATCTGTTCCCCTCTTGCCCAGCACAGATTAATGAACCCTTAGTCTGCTGGCTTCACGCCACTAACCACATCATTCAAGTCGAGTTGGCATGTTTATATGGTGCTACAAAGTACTCAGTACAGTTTTGGTTGCATCGTCTCAAGCACAGAGTACAATAATTTCTCCCTACTGATATTCTCCCTACCATATATACTCGCACCTAAGATAATTTTACCACTATAAAACGAAATACTGAAATCAGTAGGTCATTTTGTTGCGTGTCACCAGGTCCAAATGGTCAGCAGCGCATAGGGAGGGGGCTTTTCTCATAGAGGAACAATAAACCAACAGGGAGGCAATGGGGCAAACGTGAACACAAAATTTACGGTAAACTTGTTCTGAATTTTTATTCATAAAATTATTTGTTCAATTCACCATGCCTGGGAAGAAGAGTTATTGGACAGTACTCCCCAGCAGAGGAGGAAATCTTGGACTGGTTTGAAGTCCATTGACAAAATGGATATGGAGTGTGTCGGCTTGAGGTTTTTTGTAAGCTCTCAGATTTACACACAAAATATGAAGGCTTCACACAGGTTTGAACACTCCTTCTTGGATTTCTATTTTTAAGCAGCTTTCGGCAGTGTTGGCTTTAATGTGAGTAAACACAGTAATTTGTTACTATATAATTACTTTCAGAGTAACGCATTCCTTTTCGGAATGAGTAATCGGAGGAGGTCCAACTGAATTACTTTTTAAAGGAAGTAACTTATCACGGTAACGGATTACTATCAATAACGCACCCGACGCCGAACGCGAAAATGTGTTCAAGTGCGTATCCTGTGTTGGTGCGCGCAACCTGCAGTCTGCCCTCCCCTCTCCCGAGACTCGTTCTCTCTCTTCCGTGTCGCTATCCTCCCTGACCTCAGTGGTGAGAATGTCTAAGCGACACACAGAATTCAGTTTTGGTCTTTTTTTCTGTGCAGGTTGGGGACAGGTGTTGGCAGAGCTGTAAAATGCCCAAATACTGGTTAAACCAGACCATTTAAATGATTAAGGGTTAGGTTGAGAACATTTGTGCATATTTTAGGAGTGCCAAAGACCTGTTGTCAATCAAAAATACTTTTGGAAGGAGTGGAGAAATGAGTAATGCATAAAATGTCTTGCTTGTTTTCTCTTGTTCCTGTATTATTGAAGAGCAAAACAGTGGGGGATTGTTGTCTCGCTGTGACTGTTATCAGAAAAATCGCTTTTCAGTTCATTTGGCACCCGGGCGCGACGTTCCCCCGCTGCCTTATTTGGCCCTTGGCGTCCCCTCTACTTTCTGGTAGAGGCCCTCGGCACCTGTTCGGCCCATTGTGCCGGAATTTTCTATATTTGGCCAGAAGTGGGGACACCTTGGATCGGCGCTCAGGTCACAGTTTGTGCTAGTTTGAGAGGCCTTAACATGATATTCCCAAGTCTATTTTTGTGTTTTTTTCTGCCGCAGTTGTTCAGCAGACAATATTAGACAACATGATTCACCCCGAGAGGACAAAATATTTCTCAACGGGGCATCTAAATGTCATGTATGATATTAGCACGCCGCGGCCGCAAATGATCTCCTTTCTGAAGCACGGGAGAAATAAAGAAAATAAAAGAGCAAAGTTAATACGTATCTCGGGCTAACTTTTAATTGTTCTGATATGTAATCGCTACATGACAATAAAAAAAAGGAGGACGGCCACTTTAAAAGCGTTATCTCTGCTGCTCTGCGCTCAAAGTGTCATGTCCATAACAGCACCACCTGATCTACAGAGTAAAATAACCGCTAAGGCTTATTGTTTGGACAATATTGGAACCCCTCCGCCCCCAACGCCCCAACTCCCCCCGCTGCTTCGCTCCCCTCTCCCTTGATTCATTTCACCCACTGTCCTCGGCTGCTGGAAAATGGCGTTAATTTTTTTATTACCTGTTTGACTCTCCAGCCTTATTACTGTAGCCCCTTAATGTTCCCTGTAACCGTGGAAACCAGATGAATAAATGTCCGCCAAAGAAAATGAGATGATTAAACAGGTCACCCTTGCAAAACAAATTCGCTTGGTCGAGCGCAATTTGTGTACCGAGCGGCTATCTTAACAGTTTGCTAACAAGGGGATTGTTTGCCAGTCTCGTTCAAGTAGGGGAGGGGCCGAAGACATCTTGGACTTGATTGAAGAGATAATGTTTAAGATGGCCTCACAATTCGTCTCCCCACTTCATACATCCTAAACATCTGGTGATCGTTTATGATTTAAAGTTCCACCTTCATCCCTTGCAAATGACACATTTTTGCTTCCCTCGTGCGTGCGTGCTTGTTTAAATCATGTTGTTGTCAGTGGCATTTGGTGCCCAATCATCAGCAAATAGAAACCTCCTTTTAATGTGGCACCCAATCATTACTGCTAATTGTCCTTGAGGCCATCTGTATAGGGTGGCTTGCCCTCTGCTGGTGTTGCTGCGGCGCCGGTCCGGATTTACAAATGTCTGACCTCACCGGTAGTCTGCACAAAAAAACTTTCAATCAGCTCAAGTGAGCAAAAATGATAACGGAAGCATAATCGAGGTGGCAAAAGATACAAGGTCGGGTTCCTGTGTTGACCTTCTGCATTCCCATTATGGGCCAAGCCGCACAAAAATCATTTCCTAATCAGTTCTATGTTACTGAAGAAAAGAGTTGTGACTACCCTGAACTCCCATTGACAGCGTTCATGAGCTCAATGTACTGTACAACTGCCACTGTGAACATGCAATATATTTTTATATATGTATCAGGTGTTGAAAGTTAATTCTTTTCACTATTAGGTGTGTGCTATCAATGCCCAACTGAGTTCAAAGAGCCCTTGTGCTTTTTTCTACTGCACTCATCTGCATTTATCTTTTATCAGAGGCGTTCGGGGCGGAATACATTTGGTGTGAGGAATGGGGGCTGACGAGTGCTGAAGAGTGACGTCATGCTCGTCCCTATATTTATTTGTCAGTGAAGCATGAAAATTGTGAAACTGAGAAAAGGCTTGCCTCAAGTACAGTCCAAACCTCAACCCAAACCCCAAGAAAGATTTAAAAAAGGAGAAATGCACGTACTTGCGCATGCATTATGAATGAGCTAAGGCCCCAATCTTGACTTCAAGCTTGGAAATAGCAAGCGCTCCATTAACTTTTTTTTTCCATTTTTTTAATCCTTCCTTTTTACCATTTTAATTTGTTTTACTTGTACTGAAAGGAGAAGCTCTCTAATTTCGTAACATGAAATGACAATAAAGGCAATTCATTCATTTGAATATTTGTAGACATTGTGGCTCGGATATTGATAGTATCAACGTATCAAGAACCGGTTATTATTGTGCGTATTTTATCCTCTACCGTTGAAATGTTTATGATCACTTATAAATGTCCACCCTTTGACGAAAGTAAAATGTGAAGGATATGTTTTTTCAAATAAAGTCATTATTCCTAACCTTCTCAATGTTTTGACTATCCATCCATCCATTATCTGCACCGCTTATCCTCAGTGGGGCCGCGGGGATTCTGGAGCCCATCCCAGCTATCTGCGGGCAGTGGGCAGGGGACACCCTGAATTGGTTGCCAGCCAGGTCTTGAGTATATTTTCTATCTATTTTGCAACACATTTGAATACTAAAAAAAGTGTGGCTTCTTATGGAAAACATATTGTTGTCTGGGTAATCCCAAACTTTTGAACAATTGTGTATGTGTCACAGCTATAGCTTGGGTAAATGTTTTATATCCATAAAACAGTCATTGAGAGTTGGATTGATTTAACCTTTTTGAAGGCCTAGGTGTGAAATGCACAGCTGGCCACTGGATTTTGCTATTGTTTTACATCCGGGGATCGCAAAGAAACGGCTTTTTTTAAGAATGAGAGGAAACGGGATTCAGGAATGTCAATACTTCTTGGGTGGGCACTTCAAAAAAGCCCCAAAAAAGCCGGTCATAAAAATACCAAAGACATAAATGAGACTCCTGGAACAGAACATCCAGCCTTTGATAAGAAGTCGAAGATTGGATCAACCACAGCAATAAATATCTGATCGCAGTCAGTCAGGGTGACAGCAGCGGCCACAGGAATGAGCATGTTTTCAAAAATGTCATCCTTCGTAACCTTTGCTCCGAGTTAATCATTTCTTCTCTTTTATATTTATCCAAACTTCGTTCTTTCAATAGGACATTATTTTATTGGCTTGTTTTGCAAGCAATACAACTTGTGACCCCCAAGGTCAGTTCCCAGGGCGCCACGAGGCATATTTGTACTCAGGGCTTTTCAGGTCAGTTCTATTGTATTTACATCAACTAATTTTTGATAAGGGATGTAAAAGCCCTATAAAACACGCATCATAAACGGAAAGGGTGTAACTGAAATCCGGAGGAAAGATCAATGGTTGATTCTTTCCTTATCGTTTGATATTTGGAGTCGACTCTCTCTGTTACCCTCCCGCAGGCTCGCCAGCTCTGTCTCGTTGAGTTGAGTGGGAGCTTGTTAGATTTAGTTCAATGGCCTCCCAGTGCGGCCGGCAAGCAAGCTCTTGTTTCATAGAAAAGTACCTCCCCTGTTATCTCCCCAGCACTATAATCACTTAACAAAGACTTGGGCATTTGCACAAATTAAAACATCAATAATGCATAAGTGCTTTTCAGTTTTGAGCGATAGTGTCCCGGTATTGGGATGAAATACTCCCTTCTGCCAGTGGAAAAGGGGGAAAAGGGCTCAGTAGCTCACTTCTCCCGTCCCCTTGCGAAAGTGAGCTCTCCAATTTTTAAGGCCAAATTTGGGATACTGGTGGGATTTGTAACTTGGGATAGGTTGAGGGCCATGTGGCTTTTTTCCAAGCAAGAAGGCACTAAGTGATGGTGGTGCATGAGTTCAAGCAGGCACCACCCATAAGTGGCACCAGCATTGGCATCCCTCCATGAAAAACAGCCACATCCCGGACATTAACAAGTTGGATCAGTTATGTGGCTTCATCTCTTGGATTTTTGCAGGAAAGGGGGCGGCAGAAGCTCAGGAGGTAGAGCGCTCGTCTTGGGATCAAGGGATCGCAGTTCGAATCCCGGCTTGTCCGTGTTACATGTCGAAGTGTCCTTGGGTAAGACACTGAACCCCTAATACCCCCAATAAGCAGGTTAGCGTCTTACATGGCTGCAATACGAGGCCGCTATTGGAAAATGTGGAGCACACTGTAAAGCGCTTTGGGAAGTCTTGACTTGAAAAGCGCTATATAAATGCAGATCATTTCATTATGCAGGAAATGACTTGACTGTTTTGCAGAAGGGTCTCTCTGGACCCTCTACTGAGGGTGCATTTTGGAAGATTTTTCATGCTCACTTTTATTTGTGCACAAATCCATCCTACTTTCTTTTCTCATGAAGCATTCAGTTACTTGGTCGTACTTGTACTCGGTTAATTTCCATTAAAAAGTTATTTTCTATCGCCATTGAAACGACTGCTGAAAGTTGAGCCTGTCTTGTTATATACAGTATCCATGAGATTGTATTTGATTTAGGGCTAAAAATGTCTGTCTAACAGAAGCATTGGACATGGACATTTTTTCTTCACGTTTTCGTTGAGAAAACCCCATGACTGCCCTCTAGCCCATGACAGTTTTCCATGAGGCTGTCGGACCCCAACTCTGAATGTGATTGGCCTAACCAACGGCTTTATTGAACACAGTTGTTACGTCTTACAGCGTTCAGAACTTATTGTGAGGGCCTATGGGCAGACAACAAGTAATGCCTGAAAAGTGATTGGTTAAATGTTATAAATATGAAATCAGCCATGTGCAACAAGAGGGAAAGCAATGAAGGGGAGCAAAGAGACCATTTGGAATTACAACATTTTATAAGTACTTATGGACAAAATATAAGAACATCACATGATTCAGATATTTTTAGGCCAGCAGAGAAGGCCTTGCAGTTCCTGACGGGCTACCACGGGCAAAATCACAACACAAACTCGCACACTCACAGACAGGTGGACTTTCTTCCCAAAGCATATACTGCTTCGTTAAGCTGTCTCATTTACCAACCAATAGAGCGTGAACATAAAAAAA
Source organism: Urocampus carinirostris (assembly GCF_059441175.1). NCBI lineage: Eukaryota > Metazoa > Chordata > Actinopteri > Syngnathiformes > Syngnathidae > Urocampus > Urocampus carinirostris. The sequence continues at coordinate 44,759,076 of NC_142351.1, forward strand.
AACAATTTTATTAGTTTTTAATGAACTACAAAATGCTCACTTTTATTGTAAGCGAAAGAAGAAGAGAAAAATATTTACCTGCAAATTCTGACTTTCAATTAGCAATTTTAATCTGCGCCTAATTTACGCACCATCCCCCTTTCTTATAGTCAGAATACAGCAGCACTTGTAAAACTTTAATTAGGAAGTGTGCTTAACACAGCCTCTTTTCCCCAGTTACTTCGCAAGACCTAAATGGTTGGGAATTCAAAAAAAAAATCTATTAGAATTGTTGCAAACATGAAAGCGACACCGCTGAGAGGACGATATCATGTGAGCGCTTAGCCTTTTGCGGGAGAATTGAAATGCATCCCGGCCTTAGTGAAACTTAAGCTGGCTCAAAGAGAATGAGCCTCTATTTTATTGCCTTTCTACCTGACTGATGCCTTTTGTATCACATTGCTCTGACATAGAAAATCATTGATTATTAATAATTGAATTGACAACTAATCTGGCTGTTGTTCTACCGTCATCCTCGCCATTCTAAAAAGATTATTTTCCTCTGAAACTCTAAGCTTTGGATCCCTAGTTACAATCCCAGGGCTACAGGTACAGTCTCAATGAGTAATCGACTAATCAACCACCCATCAATTTTCAAATTAATCGCCAAATGTTTTTCTTATGATCAATACAATTTTTGATACTCTTTGGTTTGAAAATCTAAAATGTAAATAATAAACTGTAAATATTTACATATATAAATGTGAACCACATGATATACATTTTTTTTATTGTCCCCTGTAATAGAAGACCTGATATAATAAGAAGAAAATTACTGTATATTCCACACTATAAGGTGCGCCGGATGTACAGGCAAACCACGAAAAAGAGTCTCTTGTCAGAATAAATAAATACAAAATACACTGTTCGGCTGCCACATGTGGGTGTTTTGTGGACTATGAAAAAAGTACGAGTTAGTATGTGAATCTTTTTGGGCTCTATTCTTGAAAGTTGTTTTTTTTCCCTCTCCTAACGGACACTGACAATTTAATATTTATTATGATATAAATCAACAATTTTTACCCGTTTACTGACTCTTGTACAATGTACTTTGACTAAATGTGTAAGTGTTTAACCAATGTGTTATTAGAATCAATTAATTTATTGAAGTCTATTAAGGGATGAACTGATATAAAAAAATGTAGTTTTACACCAAAAACCAAACATCTGAAAACAGCAAAATAAGTTACCCCAAAAAACTAATGATAATCATTTCAAAAGTATATTTTTTTTAGATTTTCCCAAAAATCAAAATATAGGATGATAAATAACTGACTGGGATATTACAAAATCCAAACTTTGAGGGAAAAAAAAAATAAAAATCCAGGCTCAGATTTGGGTTTAGGCTTACGGTGTTCGTATGGATGCTTAACATCCCTGACAATGCTTGAATTTTAATGTTGTGTTTTCAGAGATTGAAAAGTGCTCGAATTTTGGGTGAAGTGCTTGTAAATGCTTCAAGTTGTTGCCATGTTTCACACGTTTTCTTAAAAATGAAGCCAACACGTCTCTCTTGCAGCTTTGCTTTTCCATTGCAATTTTTTCCTTGTGATTATAGCTGTGATTTACTCAAAATCTAAAAATCATATGTCTTGATAAATGCACACGGACGATTAAAAATTGAATATGTGAATAACAGATACATTTTTGGATCTATAAAATACACACCTGATTTATTCTTTTAATGACACTGGAGACATTGAAAAATTGGCTTTAAAGTCCACCGAAAAGTCTTGAATTTGTTAATGGAAAAGGTGTACAAACCCTAGACTTAAGATCTTACTTCTGGACAACATTACAATATTCCATTTCTTGCGGCGTTTTTTCCCCCCATTTTCTCCCTAAAACCAAAAATGCACTTTTTGTAATTCTCGGCCAATGTTTGGTGCCGAAACCTCCTAATGAATATACTTTTTTTCCAATTTTGAAACACTGATTGGTGCATCTTTAGTCACAGCATATGGCGGATAAACGCTCCTTAACATGAAACATTATCATGGCCCATTCATGAAAAAGACTCTGACATCCACACGAATGACTCAAGACATAAAACGATGTAGTTTAGTCCCAACGGAGCATTTATCTAGTTCATACGTACATTATGTCTCGGGTATAAAAAAGGATGTTAAAGATGGTTCTTCTTTTGAACTGTTATGAAAGAAATTACAATTTTATGTCACCTTGCTCTCGGATTATGTAGCGAAACGTTTCCCCCTAGTCCTCGAAGGCTCCCGCGCAGACTATTGTAAACGGTAGGGACGGCGGGCGATGAGTACACATAGAGACGATACATTAAAAGTGCCATAACTCGCACAGCCAGGAAAGCTCAAAAATCAATTGGAATGGATAGTTAAGCTGGCCCCTAAAAATCAATGAGCAATTCATGTCCTTGATCACAGTCAGTGTCATCCGTTTCCATGAGGCAGCTGATGTGGTGCTCGCTGTTTATTCGGCGCAAATTCGCCACATTGCCTTTTCGTATATTTTGAGATGGTGTTGATGGGTATTTTGGAAAGGACAACTGGTACGTAAAATGTTCTACACAACATAGCAGTGTCGTGTTTCCAGTCAAGTGTTGTTTTTAAACTCTGCAAAATGATGCAATCCAAGGACATTGTACACCAGGATAGCAAAGTAGTGCACACTCACACACATATATACACCATTGTGCCCCATAGAATTCTGTGAGAATCCAGGGGCATATCCCCCCTGAAGAAAATTGTGTACATTTTAAATTCAAATGCATTGATCTGGTCCATCTTTGAACCAAAATCAAGAAGCTAGATCTATGTTGAATGTGTGACCTTGCAAAATATTAAATCATGAATACACTAGTTATGAAAAGCAATGACACAGCAAACAAACCACACCCACAAAGTATTGTAAACTCGACATTAATGCAAAAAAAACTGCTTGTCATTTAATTAAACTAAAAATACTGTTCCGATGCTGATGCTGTATTACAGGGGTGGCGAACAAGTTTGACACAAAGAGCCAAAATTTTTAACTGTGAGAGTCAAAGAGCCACACCACGCACTGACCTGCCATGACAGACAGACACACACAAACACACACAATTAAAAACATTATTTCCCAGAACACACTCCTCTCCTTACAACAAGTATTGTTCTTGTGTTGATTTCAAGGAAAGTGTCCACCCTCAATACACACACAAAAAAACGAAACATGAAACAGTATATAGAAGATATGATGAGGCAAAGAGCTGCATTCTTATTGGCCAAGAGCCTAATGCGGCTCTATAGCCACGTGTTCGCCACGCCTGCTGTATAATTTTAATGTATCGTCTGGGCAAGTAAACATACCAAATCACCTATATAACTTTCAAATTAAACTAAATGTAAAACTTATATCTGTGATTTGATATATTAAAGTACTAAATATCAGTACCACTGCTTTTGTGATTGCTGCTATGACAGGATGCTGGTTCCTCTTTGACGGTTTTCATGGTGTTATTGTAACGTGCAGCTTACCAGCTACAAATCGGGCCTGTGTCCACCAAAGCATTTTTCTGCTCTGAGCGAGCTTTTCTTATTGCTCACAATGGCAGCGTCGCATTTTTACACTCAATTGATAAGGCCATTTGTGAGAATTCATATAAGTAGAAATCTAAAACTTATAGTGCAAGTTTATGAGACTGGTTAGTTGTTTGGTTGCTGTTGTTAAACAGTATTTGTATTTTTGTTTGTGGTTTGACTCTCTTGACTTCTGTTCTGAAACATAGAAATAGTTATGTCCATACTGTTAAAATTTGCATTATAGTTAATTAATTGGAAAAATAAAACATTTTAACTGCCTACAATCGCTGTGCCATGTTTATTGCAATTAAAAACTTGATCAAGAGAAGATGCGTTTAACTATTCAATTATCAAACAATACTATCCTGTATTTACTTGGATAGGATCAATACCAGAATCACCCAGTATCGCCCGTCCCACTAAAAATTATTCTTCAGACTGCATGCATTTGATTTCAAATAAGTTTGCCAAAGTCTTGCATATCGCTCAAGCTCTCTTTTATAGCGAAATACATGCGTATAAAATGCACAATGCATGCTATCGAAAGCATTTTGGCTTTACCGAGGCGTGTCAGACTATGTTTTGTGTGTCACCGAGCTACTGCCATGATACACAAAGTCTGCTTTGCAAACTTCTCAAGTATTCATTTTGACAGCCATATCCAGGTCAAAATGCTCCAAAACTTTTGAAATGTCAATATGTTTATGTTACCCGCATGAGACAAAGACATTATTGTGCATGAACGACTCACTGCAGAAGTTACATTCGTGTAGAGATGCCTCTTTTTGTTTAAAAAACGTGTCTGGTGACAATAGTCTATGACAATGAAATTCACTTTCGTCTCCATCATCGTTTTTTTGTAGACAACATCGACTAATCATTGCAGCCCTTATACGCATATATATAAGTGAACAGGAACGACATTTTTAATAGAAGAGTGTTTGAAAATAGTCATTTTGCCCTTATTAATGCCATTAGTGTAACAGTCAGTGTGGATCAAATCAACGGATGACCGAATCTTCTCCTCTGTCTCTGCGCCGTGACGAGATCATGTCAGCAACAATTTGGCCATTTCCACTTGACGAGGGAAGTTTAGTATGCGGTAGAATCCGACACGCCGATTGATGCTTGTTCTGTCTTTCCTATTTTCTCGATTATATGCTTTGTGTTTAGAAAGAGGATTATGTTACTTTAGTTTTGTTGTTTGACATTTTTCACAACAGCCTAAAATTCCAAAGGATCCCGGTAAACATAGTCTAAAACCTACATTTTCACATTTAGATAACAGCACCCTGACAAGCCACAATCTACTCCTGCCCGGGTTATTTGCAGCGCTTCCTGTCATTCACGCTGTCCTTCTGGGCTTGCTTTCGAAAGCCCAGGCTAAAGTTTGGAGCCGATTTTTGTTTGTGCAAACCTGAATCCAAACCTCTCTCAGGAGCCTCTTGACATGGCGCAACAGGTGCCGGTGTTTTTCTCTTCTAACATTTCAACGGCTCATTCAGATCCTCTGGCCAAATTCTTCAGATTTGGGGAGACGGGCTTAGAAACATTTGCCGCCGAAGGGATTGGCGGTGGAGCAGTTGGTCGTCCACTCATCAGGGTGGGAAATTTTCCTGCAGCTGCCACTAGGCCTCTTCGAGCATTTTTCCCCCTTTCCCCTCGATTCTAATAAAGCAGAAACGAGCGTTTGTGGCAACTGGATGGGGGAGGGGGTAAACGGTTGTGGTTGCCCTGTTTCTCACAATTAGGGCCGCAACTAAAAACTTTTTGAAGTAGCCCGACATTCACGAATAGAAATCATTAATGCATTAATCAAGTCCGATTTTTTTTTAATCAATTAAATGCAAAAATAATCACAACCCATTAAAATGCATAATGCAACGAGCCTACACTTACAAATCAACTTCTTTTAAACAATAATAAAGTCCGCATTTATTTTAATGACAATGATTGTTGGATGAATGAATGAATTAATTTATTAATGGGTGGCCTTTATTGTCATACAAGTATAACATAAATGAAGGGCTTCTCTGGATGGATGGATGGATGCATATATATTTATATATATATATATATATATATATATATATATATATATATATTAGTTGTGTTACTTTACTGATTGTCTGCTTAAAAGTGATTATGTATTATTTGACCACTAGACGTTGGTAGATTGTATTGTGCGACTCAAAACGAGTGCTGAAAAACACAAAGATGAATACAAACTATGGAATCTTGGAGACCCAAAATCACCAATTTACTTCTCATGTTTATACCTAGCCATTTTCTTTTTGTTTTTGACTACCTGTTGCAGCAAGATGCAGCACAACAATGTCTTTCCCCTCTAGGTGAGGCTCATATGCAAAACAATTAAAAAAAGTTTTGACCGTTTTAGTATTATAAAATGCATGTTTACATGGTCACGCTCATTATTTAAATCAATATTGGTATGCTATGTTTTTTGTCCAACTAGGATGTGGTTAAAAATATTAACCACATCCCAATACATACTTATTGTTGGGGCGGCAGTAGCTCAGGAGGTAGAGCGCTCGTTTTGGGATCAAGGGATCCCAGTTCGAATTCCGGCTCGTCCGTGTTACATGTCAAAGTGTCCTTGGGTAAGACACTGAACCACTAATACCTCCAAAAAGCTGGTTAGCGTCTTACATGGCTGCAATACAAGGCCGCTATTGAGAAATGTGGAGCACATTGTGAAGCGCTTTGAGAAGTCATTGACTTGCAAAGCGCTATATAAATGCAGATCATTTCATTTCATTTCACTTATCCCCCCTCTACCCCCTCTGACAGTTCTGACAGTTCCATGAAATGTCTGTGAGTTAACGAGCTACCGCCATGATACATAAGGTCTGCTCTGCAAACTTTGCAAGTAGTCTTTTTATTGGCCCCTATCCTGGCTAAAATGTTCCCAAACTTAAAACGTTTAATGCCAGAATTTCTGTATGTTTATGTTACCACTCGAGATAGAGATGTTCTTGTGCAGGCGCAACTCTCAGCAGATATTATAATACTATAGAGATCCCTAACCCTGTTGGAAAAACATGTCTGGCGACAAGAGTCGACCACGAAATCCATCGTTATCGATTATTGTCGACTGTTCGCTGCAGCCCTTTCCACAATGTCAACCAGCTGTGTCTTCTTCATCAGCCGCGATCAAAAATCGCACCGGCTTAGTGAGCATGACCTTTCCGTTATTGTTTGGTCTTTGTGCTCAGATACTAAATCCCAAATACTAAAATGTCATTTTTCTCTCACTTGCCGCCGTTTTTATTTCCTCTCTCCTCACGTCCCCCATCACCCCCCCAATCCATCTGCATCATGTCGATCTGTCAGACTGCCAGTGTCTGTTCCAATTAGATTCCACTTAATTCACGTAACCTCGATTAACACGCAATCAAGCCCAGATAAATCACGTCCTTTAGGTCCCCCCCCACCAACGCTCCCCACCCTCGCCTCTCCTTGCCTTGCTTTGCAGAGCTCGCATTTGCCTTCCGCGCCGTCTCCTTCACCAAACACGTAAAATTTCATTTTCGCATCTCGCGAACAGCGAAACGTCTCGTGAAGCGCCTCTCGTGTTGCAGAGAGCCTCGCTGCTGCCCTTTCACCCTCCGAAGATGAAGGTGTCCTAATTACATCTTTGCTACAAAAGCTAGCCAAGGCACCCCTTGCTTTGGGGAGGCCGTGTAGTCTATTGTCTGGTTGACCTTTTTAGCTAGCGGACAATTGCTTTGACTAGATTACAAATTAAGACACAGCAGCAGGCACTTAGACGGCAAGTCTGTTGCAGAGCATGTGAAGGCCACACAGCATAAAGTACATTCTATTTCTACGGCAGATTGATTTTCTCCCTTTTCCTATCATTTTTTGCTTATTTTCAGAGTATATGATGCATATTGAATTGAAACATCGTTATTGATATTGAAATAAACGTTGTGGAACGTTGTATGCAATGAGATTAGACAGTTGTATACAAAGATATTAGAGAGCAGAGTAAGATACAAGAAGTGCTTAGAGACTGGCCCAAGTTAAAATAGTGCATCGTAACAGTAGTACAATAACATTTTGCAGCAACAAAAAAACAGTTCCTAAATAAGTTGCAAAATATGTATTTTTACTGTTTTGCACACTTGATTACTGTGGTGATGGCTCAGGGGGAGAAACTGTCTCTGAGCCTATAACATATAGAGAGTATAGTGTATGTAATCATGCGTTGCTAACTAAAAAATAATACTTTAACTCAAAACATTTTAGACTTGATTGTAAATTAAGACAACCAGTTCAGGGTGACCCCTGCCCACTGCCCGGAGATAGCTGGGATGGGCTCCAGCACCCCCGTGACCCTACTGAGAATAAACGGTGCAGATAATGGACGGATGTAAATTAAGAAAATAAAACATTAAATCATCAAAATTGCAAGTATTATTTATTTTCCCCATTTACTATGTTTACTATGTTAGGGATAGACAAATAAAAAAAAATTCAAATAAATACAAATAATCCCTGTAAACCAAAAACAAGAACACTAAAAGCTGTAGAACGGTAAATACAACAAGAAGACGATGTCTAGGTTGTGAAGTGCATTCAGTTGTCAACTTCAAAGTCAGCAACAAAATTACTTAAGATGTTCAACAGTTTGAAATCAAATGTCTTTCAATGTTTTATTGTATATTAAGCAAAGTGACATTTAAAATTGCAAAAATATCAGTGATTTGCTATCTCATCTCATTAGCTGCACCGCTTATCCTCAGTAGGGTCGCGGGGGTGCTGGAGCCCAACCCAGCAATCATCGGGTAGTGGGCAGGGGACACGATGAACTGGTTGCCAGCCAATCGCAGGGCACACAGGGACAGACAACTCGCTCGCTCATTCACACCTAGGGACAATTTGGACCGGCCAATCCACCTGGAATGCATGTCTCTGGAATGTGGGAGGAAACCGGAGTGCCCGAAGGAAACCCACGCAAGCACGGGGAGAACATACAAACTCCGCACAGGAAGTCTGGTAGCTGGATTTGAACCCACACAGGAGGTTCCCAAGACCTTAGTACTGTGCTAACGCGCTAACAACTGCCCCGCCGTGCTGCCCGTGATTTGCTATATAAAACTAATTTGCTTATTCTAAGTATTTTTTTTTTTTTACTTAAATCAATTATAATCTATTGTTCTCATCAGCAGCCCTTAAAACAGCAAAGTTTCCGGTGGCAAATTTGAGGTAAACAACGTAGTTGAATAATTGTCTTTTCAAGTAAAACTCTTCTACCGGAAGATAACATTGCTTATTTTATTTAGTTGTTACCTTATATTTCTTTTTTTTACAAATATACCATACAAAAGAATGCCAATTTATTATGTCTGGTTTTAAATGGATTCTGATGATAATTATTTTATTATAAGATAAATAAGATCATTTTTTACAAGCAAAATGACCTTGCTCCATTAGCATATCACACATTTTAAATTAACTTTTTGTTTTATTATCAAAACAACAATTTTACAAAAACATTATAAAAATAAAAATGTTATTGTTTTTTTTTACGATATGTTTGAGCATTTTTTTATTATGAGATAAAATAATTATATTTCCAAATAAATGTTCATTGCCCCAACGCAGATAGATTTCTCATTTTACCAATAATAAAAATAATATGATACAATGTTTTTCGGTGATCCGATTTAGTTACCAAATTACTTTTATCCGAATAAAGAAAATATCGGCAAAACAAAATTGAAAAAACACATTATTTCACTTATCTCAGACACTCAATTTTCTAATTTGAGTTTTTGCATCGCAGCAGGCCACAATTGCAAGGCAAAAACAGCAAAAGTGCTTGCACTACCTTCATATTCATTGGCTCTAACTTGACATTGATTTTCACGATAACTACAATTAACTACATAAAAAACCCCAGTGCACCCAGGCATAAGAGACTGAATACAGTTCTTTCAACATAGTTAATAATTCACACTTTTATGCAAATGAGAAGGAGGAATGTTGAAGAACGGAATGGCGAAAGGTAGTAAAAACACAAAGACAGGAGAAACAACCAGAGGCAGCCAGAAAGCATACGCAGCACTCCCGGGGTCTTCTTTTATTAATCGCGGCTAAAAGTGCTAACATTGACACGTTGAACAGATTAGCCTATTTAATAAAAGGGCGGGTCAAAGCGGGAACCGCTGCTGAGACATGAGGAGATCCTGCAGGGAGGTGAATGGTTTGCATGTTGCACTGCTGCACCTGTACATCGGTGGGCTTGGCCCCTACCCGACGTTCAGGGTGGACGTGGGCAGATCAACACAAATATTGATAATATCGATCCGATGTACTTGAATCGGATTGATACAATCACCCTGGGATCGATACTTCACCCCTCTACTAATTTCCTCAAAGTGCAGCTTCTATATGTAGATAGCACAGCCCTCTCTCACACAGCGCCATCTTTAAGTTTATGCCTGTTTGTGTGACTGATAGGCACACTTTCAGCACCTTTCCCTACCTGGTTTGTTGATTTTCTGGTTTCACTCTCTTGACTTCCGCTCTGTAACAGTTGTTGTAATAGAAGTATTTTATTTTTATATTATTAAAGGTTTTTAGATTGTATTGTTTGCACTATTTACACTCTCTGACCTAAAAAATATCTTGCAATGAAAGTTGACATAGCCATAATTGTATATTTCATTTAATGCTTTTTATTTAATTTATAATTTATTTGTAATGTAATTGTAAGCATTTCCATTTTTATTCCTAATTTCCTGGTATATAAGGCATCCTGGAGTAAAAGGCGCATTTTCAAATTTCTTGAAAATTTAAAGGAATCAATGAATTTTTTATGAATGTATTTTTATAGAAGTAGCAAGTGCTTTTAAAAAGTAACATTTATTCTCTACAAACTTATTGCTTTCCATGGTAACTTCAATATTTAATTATACAATATAAATGGATCATTATACCGTAAAAAAACTTTTTACCTTTTAAATGTTAAATTATTAACATTTTTGACTTATTTCAATATAGAAAATATCACATTTGCTGTTGTAATGCCTTTAAACAAGCAATCATCTACAATCATTAAAGAACCTTTTTTGCTTGTAATTACTTTGTGATAGACGTAAAAACGTGGACCGCACGCTATCCTTGCTCGTTAGAAAGTCGTGCGTGTTTTATTTAATTAGTATTGGTTGCGAGGACAATGACTATTGAATAAACACTCGATAGGCGTCCGCTGCAACTTTTTCCATTTCTAAATTCTGCACTGTGCCACTACAATGAGGCACTGTCACGTTCGACATAGTGACAGTTTTCACGAGAAGTCGAGCTATTTTATTGCTCGCGTTCCCAGAGACAAAAAAAAGAAAAAAAAAGCAGAATAACGCTGATGAGTTTTAACAGCTTGAGCCGGCCGATGGGCAAATATAATAAGTGTTTTCGTAGACGCCAGCAGTGATTATCTCATCTGCGCGTTTGGGGTGAATGTCGTGGATTTAGAGGCTTGCCTCCTATTGTGCTGACATTGCCCGTTCACCAAACGCATTCAATCACGGTTAAAATCATGTGAAAGTCGCTCAGAGTCTCTCTCAAATGACTAAACAATGAAAAGGCTGGGAACATTTTGGAGGGAGATGTGAACGGGTGTGGGTTTTGTTTTTTGGGGGGTTCATTATAGCGAATTTGGGCCAAATTTACTCTCATGGTATATAAAGGCCCTTCTTTTATTCAATGCCAGACGAATAGTATGTGCGGGTGCCAGGTAATATTTTGCCAGTTTGACTCATTAGAAAATTAGGTTGTGAAGCTAAATAGGCATAAGTTACTCACTACTTCTTCTAAAACGTAACTTAGTTTGTAACTGAATTACTCTAAAGTAAAAGTAAGTAGTTACAAAGGAAAATAACTATTTCGGTTTCTTTTATAAAAAAGTTGTTGTATGTCAAAAAATTGGACATTTTCTTAGCAGAATTTGAGTCGAGAGAAGAATAGACAAGTAGTCGCGTTTTGGAACCTTGTAATATGTATTGCACCTCACCAGCAACATACTTATCGTACTCTTAATACAAGTACATTTTTGAAAGCCTACAGAATATGTTCTGTAGCTTTAGAAGCATAGGGCATTTCAAAAGAAAGCTTGATAAGAAGAAAAAGTATGTTCCTAGCTTTTACCGTTGTTTAGTAAACAACAGTTAAACATTGCACGTTTTTTGAAATAGTTGTTTCAATAATATGAATTATTGTAGATTCTAGTTCTAAATTTCGAATGGATCAATGAATGGATAGTTATTTCGGTCCTTTCGAAAAGAGGGGGAATGCTAAATAAAGATTAAAGTATTTTACAAGTGTCCTTGTCAAAAGACGTGCCAAGAGGTAAGATCCTTGGCCCGAGGCTGAGTACGACCTAACCCAAATTTCATGTTGGACAGGGCCTAAGATGTCAATCATTATGTTCGTGTTGGGCCGAGCTTCTCTCGCGCTCACTTTTTTCATTTTTTCATTGTTCTTCTTTGTCACTCTGTATCTCTCTTAAAGTGTAACGCTAAATTCTTAAGCACGTACTATGGTTTATGGCCCAATTTTCAACCAGTCAAAACGATGTACTGCCTTAAAAATGTTCCCGTCAACTTTTGAAACTATTTGAAAATCATGTTAAATTGTAAGTTAATGTCGACTCTCCAAACATAGAAATACAAAAGATTTAAATGTTTATGCAGTCTTGTTTAGCTTCCATTGGATTACAATACAAACGACAGGCTTTACTTCATAACTCGCTTTTCCCGAGTCCTACCTAGAAAAATGAAATTTTGGGTCTGCTCTGTCCTTCAAATCAAGATAAATGAAACGGGTACGGATCTAATATCCATGGGCATGGGTCGGCTCTGGCTGGATTTTAAACCCGATCTTACGTCTGGTGCTGTGTTCGTGAAATCTGACGGCACTCGCGATCCGCGACCTTGGGACTCAGAAAAAAAGTGGAAAAGTCATTGAAGTCGGTGATGGTGCACTGATCTAGTGAGGTGTGCAGAGGTAGTGCATAACATGGGTTTGCAAGGGGGGATAGGGGGAGTCACTAAAGGCCTCAACTAGGCTCTTGTGTCCTGATGTGACAAGATTAGCTAAGCCCCGGTGAGCAGAGCTGGTACTGCTTGTGTGTGAGAGTGTATGTGAGATATGTGTGTGTGGAGCGGAACGGTAACCCAGAACTGCTGCTCGCCACCAGCCGAGCCAAGACAAGACACGAAAGATCAACGGGGAGTGAGCCCGTCGCTCTCATTAAGCATTCATCATCACCCTCGCCACCAAAAAATGGGGGGATCCAGTATGGGTTTGCAATGGGGGCAAACCCTAGATACCGCAGCCAGGGCATTGAGGAGGGGTGGGACGCAGTTGGGGGACAAGTGGGTGGGCAGCTGGGGCTAAAGTGAACGTGAGTAGGGAAATGATCCTATTAAATTGAATTAAAGAGGCAGTCTTGGTTTCGGCCAATAATGATGGATTTGGCTAATTAACAGTGTTAATGGAGACTGGTTAAAGAGGGCAAAAGGAAACCGGTGATTGCAGGCTCCAAGGGCTAGGTCGCCCGTCGCCAATTGTTTCCGTCAAATATTCTTACCATTGATTATTAAATGGATTACACTGAAATCATTACATGTACCGTATTTATTCCTGTATAAGGCTCTTTTTTGCTAAAACATAACTCAAAGCTGGGTTTGCATACACACAGGGTTTTACCGACTAGCAAACCATTGGACGCAACAGGAATTAGATAGATAGATAGATAGATAGATAGATAGATAGATAGATAGATAGATAGATAGATAGATAGATAGATACTTTGTTAATCCCCGAAGGGAAATTCACATTTCCAGCAGCATCCAACTGAGAAAAGTCCCGGCGATGGGAGTGTCAGGACTAGTTAAAGAGGGCAAAGAAAACCGGTGATTGCAAGTTCCGAGGGCCAGGTCGCTTGTCGCCAGTTGTCTTTCAAACATTTCCTGGCGGAGGCACCGGTTGGCATCAAATATTTTTACCATTTAATGTTTAATTGATTATTGGATGAAACAATTGCTTTTACCATATTTATTTGTGGATAACGTACTTTTTTCATACCCAAGAAAAAAACTTAAAGCTTGGGTGCGCATTACAGACGTGCAAATCATTGGATGCACCAGGAATAGAATCCGGGTTGCGGTGGTGGAAACACTGAGTCCTTACGACTGGACCACCAGGGGTATAAGTGATGGTCAAAAATGCATCATGTTGTATCTCATTATCAGACTGCTTTTAGTCATGTACCAGAGAGGAAGGTTCATTTCGTTGCGCATTTTACATATTTCAATTACAGAATGTATTATTATGTGAAATGTGCAACAAATTTGACATTCATCTTTGGTACTGTGACCAAAAATAGATATACTGCTGTTTCGTATATTATTTATAGCATTGGTAGTACAGGAATAGGAACATAATTACATTTTTGGTTGCAGATCATTTGCTCTCCGCAGGTTCAGCTTTTCATACTGTTCATGCCAATTTGTGGTGTTGCTATAGGAGCTTCAGCCTCCAAATTATACCTGGCATTGTCCTTTTCTGTAGTTGGACTAAAAAAGGCAGAACCGCGCTGCACTTTCTATTTGCCTCTGTCATGTTTCGGATCTGGTAGGGTAGTGTGCACAGATTCGGCCTTGCAGATTTTACCTTGCAGTCAGGATGCAGCAGCAGGCCAAGTAGGGAGAGGTGCTAAAGGTGTGTCTGTTATTTAACATTCAGGCATGAATCTTGAGTGGACACTTGCGCAGGGAAGGATAGAGAAGGGCTGCACTATACATAAAGAGGTGGCGCTTTAAGTAAATTTACGGAGAAGCAAAGAAAGTATCAAACCCAGGACACTGATCCGAGTACCTGTTTATTATGTATAATAACGATTTATGGATCGGTCCGCCCACCCCTACTACCAAACTCCGCATTTGCAAACCGAGCCAAAGAGAAACGACCGACCTCAAACAATGCGGCAAAAACGTGTAATGAAGGTGCAGAATTATGAGGGCGACAGCCGGCGTCATGTAAATGAAGCAAACCAGGATTAGCCATTATTTCCCGGCTGCAGATTGCCCCCGCGCCGTGCCCATAAATCCGAGTCTTTTGCGGGCCCCGACTCGCCGGTTTTCACACGGAGGCCGAGCAGTGACGGGATGGTAACCAACCCCCCCTACCCCTCTCCCCCTGCACGCGGGAGCACCTCTCCATCACGAGTGCCACTTCGGGCCTGCACATCAACTGGAATTAAGGACATGCAGATAGCGTTCGAGACGCAACCGCAATGAGAATGCGGATGCGCTCGTGAGCCTCTTTGGGCCTTTTTGTCCACACAAACACGAATATACACGTTGCATTTCACACACAGTGCGACCGCCATAATTAGATTGTCAGGATGAGGGCATTAAACTGGTAAAATGTACTTGCCACTGCGAAATGCATCCCAGCTAAAGCAGGCTTCGTTGTAAACGACACCGTTTGCAAATCAATTTACTGTCATTGGTTTGTGGTTGTGATTTGAAAGTCAAATAAAGGTGTTGAAAATAAACAATTTATCAACATGTTGTGTTATAAAATTGTCAACTATTCGAAGACTAATATTGTATAATCGTCCAACTCCTTTTAGTTTTCTCCTAAATATTCCCAAATATTGTGTTGCACTTACTTTTAGGAATAAACTAATTAATGAATTGAGTTTTCATTTTTCAAAGAATCAAACATTTTTTAACCCTCTCAAAAGGAAAATATTGTATATGTCAATAATCTTCTCATTAGTTGATAATTAGATAAAATAATAAGTTCCAAATTTCTGAAAATGCAATTATTACAAAATAAAATAGCTGAAACTTACTTAGAAAATTGGTAAAATGTTTTTTTTTCCACTTTGGTTGCAACAACAAGGACACAGTCCAGATTTCGTCATGGAGGATTGCAAAAATCTCTATCTCATATAATCTGAAGTTCTGAGGAATTGCAAGTATTTAAATTCCGAGGAAAAATATTGACAATTTCACAAACATGTAACCATTGATTGGTACTTTTAATTATTTGCAGATCTAATGATTTGATGACTACGACTATGATTTGACTACATTTATTTTAGAGATATCCTACCTTTTGTTTTACGACTAACATCTTTTATAGTGTATAGCACGCACCCCAAATTCTCAATTAAAAAATTGTAACATTATGAATATAAGTATCTCTCAAATCGGTATCGATTAATACGACCATGCATTTACTTGGATCGGATTGGACCCAAAATGACTAGTATCGCTCAACCCTTTTTGGTGGCTTACCTGGCACCCTGATTGGGTGGAGGCTGTCCTTGCGAAGGGATCAAATCATAGGATGACACCCCCTTTTTTTCGAAAGATGCATTGGAATATACTTTAGTTTTCTATTTTAAATTGTTACACGGTATTTGTATTTCCATTCTCTTTTTCGGTTTGACGCTCTTGGCCTTTCTTCTAAAAACAGATATCATAGAATTGATCTTTTTATCAGTTTCAAAAATTATATTAAAAACTAAGAAATTAAAAAAGATTTTTTTTAATACCTAAAATCTGTGTACTGTGTTCATTGTAATTATAAACTAACCCCGAGTTAGTTTATTATTGGGCGGGTGCAATTATTCAAAGCTAATGACATATTCAAGCCAAAAGTATGGGTATAGCGTTATGCAGTTACTCGGATCGATACCAAAATGACCGGTATCGCCCACCCCTTTTCGATGGCTTACCTGGCAGCTTGATTAGGCGGAGGCTGTCCTCGCTAAGGGGATCACCACCCCCTTCTCTCAAAAAAGAAAGGAATTAACACAGTTGTTGTGGGCGCTCATATGCGAACAAGAGTGTGCGGAAAAAAAGAAATAAAAAACAATCTCATCAAGCGGGAGGCCGTTTGCTTAGCAAGAGCTGACAGTCTTTATGTATGTAAATGAAGAATTTAGACTAATGGAGTTGAACCATTTCTAATTTTGTGATGGCAAGAGGATTTTGATTGAAAGTAATTAAGCAAGCTAGCTGTAAAATTAATTAAAGCAAAAGGAGGATGGGGTGGTGGTGTGGTTGAGGGGACTTTTATTGGATTGGTTAGCGATATAGCTGCTGTCAGGCACGGGGGGGACGAATGGGGGTGACCTGGATTCCATGCCCTCCCTCCTCCTCCCGCTCGGGACTTTTATGTCACTTTAATCTCCTTAGAGCGGCTGGTGTGCATTTGTTCGAAATAATCAAGGAAATATGGTCAGAAATTGTCAGCTTTCACATCTCATTTACCTGACAGCCTGCCGAGTGGGTGCACGCGCAAATATGTGACAGTGGCTGGTCCTTCTTTTTTATATATTTATATTTTTCTCGTCCGGCCCTCGGCTTTGCGGAAAATGCTTTTGACAGTCCTGAAAGCAACTCGGTCAGGGGGGGTGGACGTCGGGAGTTACTTAGGTGGTGTTGAGACGGACGTTTCAACGATGTGTGTTTGGCCTTAGTTTTACACCTCTCACACCGGCCTGTGCATTTCCGCACGGACACGTAATTCCCCGTGAGGTACAGTGTCGGCCCGCAACGATTAACCGACATGGCGTATAAAAATCAATAATGAAATAGTCAACAACTGTTTTAAGAAGAAAAGCTGAAAGCGTCAAACCGAAAAAAGTGAGCTTTAAATATGAATACTGTGCAACATTGTCAACTGAAAAACTAGAATCTTCAATTGGCTCTGTTGGCGACAGCTTTTTGTCCAGGAACAGTAACACGTTTAAATGTTTGGTTGCAGAATGTTTATCTATGCAGGATGAGCTTTTTTCATTTATTAATGTAAATTTGTGGCGTTGCCACAGTAGCTTCACCACACACATTACACCTGGCATTGTCCTTTTCTGTAGTTGAAAAAAAAGGCGGCATCTCAAACATGAGGATTTTGGTATGATTTTATTTTACAAAAATATACCTCGTTATAAAAAGGAACATCCAGTTCATGAGCCGAGGCTACCGCCAGTGACCACTCGCTTCTTTCCGCTTACCGCCCGTAACTGCTTACTGCCAGCATCATCTGGTGCAGTTTGCACATGCAAATTACTTCAGGCAAAAACATGAAAAATCGTCCAACATGTCTTGTTTGTTTATCCTATTTTACTTGATTTTTAGTTGTACACTAAACGTTCACGTATAGTCAACAGTCACCTGTTAACCTACGCCAATCGTTCCCTTTATAATGATTGCGAATCCCCTTATGAAGTGAGAGTAAACCTTACATACACAACGCGGCACTCATTCATTCACAAAAAGACAGACTCTGTCGAATACGCCAATACTCTGAGCTATCTGCAATAAGTTTGTCGTCTGCTCCCAGTGAACAGGGCGATCCAAATTAGAGCTGAAATGAATGAGCAAGTGTAAAATGATTATGCAGCATACACAATTTGAATTTGAAGTGATCAAAAGGTTTCAAAATGATAGAGAATATCTGAAGGTTAAAAGACCCCCCTTCATATGCACACATTCGTTACGGCGCTCATAATAGACTCACATTTTATTTCGTTAATATCACCTTGTTTGACTTATTACTGTATTTTTCTTGTTGAGCTACTTCATGAATGTGTTACTCGTGATCAGGAAGATGTGTTTTATATTAATTGAGGGTTCACTTGGATGTTTTTGTGAGGACCGGAGCAGACCGATTCATTTTTAATTATTTCATATAGGGAAACCTGCTTTAACTAGAACGATTCGAGCTACGAACACATTCATGGAACAAATTAAAGTCATAAGAAAGAGATGCCAGTGTATACTTATAAATGGGGCTGCTTTTGCAAGCGACTGCAAGTTGGCCCCAAACAAGCAGAAGCAGATTACGGCCATGACAAAGCCTGTTACTGCTACTTAACCACGGACAAATAAGATTGGACAATCCTGTGCCAATGTAACTCTAGTCCTATTTTTTGCAGCTTTGGGAAACATTTTTAGATGTTCTAAATTGGCGGTGCAACAGGTTATTTAATAAATAGACAGCAATCAATTATATTATTCCTTATTTTTTTATATTTGTTAAAAAACGACCACACACAGATATTGATTATAGTATTAAAAATTGTTCTAATACATTTTTTTCTTTTATAATCCATTTTCACCCAATGTTTTATTTTGTAAAGCTGAACGTTCTAATTTAGTAGGCACTCAACACAGGGAGAGAAGACATCGATGAATTTTAAACATTCAAGGCGAACAGGAGGTGACTGTATAAAATAAACCTCTCACAATGGGGAATTCAAATTTTGTCCGCAAATCAACAACATTTTATTGGCAAATATGTGTTTTTTTCTCCATTAAAAGGAGGGATCAGCCAGGTAGACCCCTGAGAGCACAAGTCATTGTGATTTTCTAGGAAATTTGTACTAAGTACTAAGCCTCAAGGAATCGTCACCATTAGATCGCAGGAGTGGCTTACATCAAATATATTCCCACAAATCCCCCACTCCCTTGTGTTGCTTCCTTTATCCAGCGAATGAGAGTGTATAAGCAGCCCATAAGACGAGTAGGCACATTGAAGCAGTGGGGTGCTAAAAGCCACCTATAAGTACATAAAGTTAACACTTCAAAGCTTTATTCTTTCAAAAAAAAAATGAGTCCCTTTGTCATCATCAGGCCAGAGAGGGATGATGTTTCTTGCATGTCCGTGACTGCCATGGTGACCGAAATCATGTGATCACTTTGCAGAAAAAAATATGGCGCTGAAAAGTTCTTGCAAAATTATTCGTTCATCCATAAGTTCTTGCGTACTTGCAAGCAAAGTGCCCTTTTTGTTTATAGAAAGCATTGTTTCGATTATAGAGGTATCAAAATGGAGAAAAAAAATCATCAAAATGAAAGTTCTGCTTGATATGCTTCCTTTTACGTTTTTTCAGAAGTTTTCTTGGAAACAAGATTTTTAAAGAAACCTAGCAATGTTCAACTGTTGTCTATTAAACAATGGTAAAATACAAAAAGGATGTTTTTTTATTTGTTTTTCTCATGAAAGAAGAGGGTCGAAACTTTCTTTTGATGTGTCTTATGTCGATATAGCTAAAGAACATAGATTTCCGTAAGCCTTCAAAAATGGATGAAACTGGCAAAAAATGGCTGGCACAGGCTCTTCCCATTTGAGAAAAATGTCTGGCATTGAATGAGTTAATCAATGTCTTCAATCCCCTCCATAAAACATGGATACATTATTGAAATGATAGTTTCTTTTCTGCATATACCTTCTAAAAACATAACTCAGTGGCGTTTCAAGATATCAGCCCCCACGTGCAATATTTGCTAAACTAATAAGCAGCCATAAAATAGCCTTGCTAATGTCCTGCGACATCTATATGGCTCGGAGCTGTATGGGGCCCGTATTAAAGGTCCGCGGGGCTCCCCACGTTTCCGCGGTGGGTGAGATGCCACTTCCTCTTAAAGCTTCTGTTTGTTGGCGTTTGTGGCTCCGATTCTCAGTGTGGCCCTCAGGGCCCCCCGAGGAGACAGTTAATTAAGGTCTAGCCCAGACAACACTGCTGGGACTGCACTGTTGTCCTCCTATTGGACTCTGTTGCTGGTGGGAAAGCGAAGCGCCACCATCAGGGCCGGTAACAGGATTAGGAAAGCCCCTTCTGCATACCCCACCCCCGTTTTCGCCCCCATCCCCCAACCCTTCCTCCAAGCCCAGCCCTGTTTTATCAATTAATATAATAAAAGGCGGAACAAAGAGCTTTCTTTACAGGGCTCTGTAATTAGAGGAGTCGATCTCCCGAGACCCGGTGATCCTTGGGCCCTCAAAACACGATTGATTTTCTGTCCCGATTGGTGTTGGGCGTGTTACTGGGGAAAAAAGGTAATTAGATACTAGTTACTTAAGTTAAAAAGTTACTTCACAGTTCACGGATCCCTTAACCGCCTCGGTCATCAGGGCACCACTAAGGACACAACTCTGGACAACTTTCAGCTGAGACGATCCATATCTATTTTGCTTATGAGGTTCAAACCACTCAAACATTTACTCCTCCATTGCTAAGTACAGTCCAAGACCCTTACTTTTTTTACAGGCATTGTGTATTGAAAAATTCATTGTACAAATAAACATTTTAAAGTCTGATTCGCCTCCTTTCAGCAGTAGGGAGTTTGGAACTGGGCACAGGTCTGTCCATTATCCATGCACCACTCTTTATAAGGATATTTTGGACAGTACATGTCACAAGGTCATTTTTCATTCCACCGCTATGCCAGGTCTACTTTTGTTTTTTTCTGGTTTCTTGTTTGGACATTTTGTTAGTGGTTTAGTGCCCACTTGTTACTTTGTTACTTTATTCCCGGCATTTTCCATTCCCAGTTTTGGTCCTTATTTCTAGTTTGTCTAAAATAATATTTATAATAACAATATTAATACATTTTATTTCTAAGCGCCTTTCAGGACACCCAAAGTCACTGTACATAACATAAAACATCAATAAAACAAACAAGCAATGCATACAAAAGTAAAAGCAAAGTACAGTTAAAAAAGGGGCAGGGGGTGTGAGACAATTATATATGGATAGGCACGTCTGAAGAGGTGGGTACCACCTGCTTTCCTCACATGGTTCCATATTAAAACCTAAGAAAAAAAAGACTAAAACTCGAATCACCTTTACTCTGAATTATGTGCTTACATTTTTCCCATTATACTCTCAATGGCTCATTGTTCCTGTGTAAGCCACACCCCCCTCCCCACGCGCTGCCTAGCATTCGCCCTGGTGAAACACAACCAAATTTTTGGATTTAAGCTGACCTCATGATTTTAGTATTTTATTTTATGTGAATAGAGATTAGATATGAGCATGTATTGTAGGGAGAACATCAGTAGGGAGAAATTATTTAATTTTATTGAGCTGCGCTTTGTAAGGCCGCATACACATGCCAACTCCACTTGATTCACATGAGTAGCTGTGCGATGCTGGCAGACTAAGGGTTTGTTTCGAGGAGAGAACAGGAAACTGTTTTTAATAAGAAGCGGCGTAACACACCGGGTTGTAACGACGTTTGAGTTACAATCTTTTGTTTAAAAGTATTTGCGTTCCAGGAACACATTACAAAGTTACAAGTTACTTCCAACACTGCTCCCGATCAACTCCCAGCCATTGGAGTCAACTACTAAGGTGAATAGTGCATGCTCGATATACAATACACAGGCGATAATATAAATGTAAGGTTGTTTTTTTTATCACGGGTTGCGAAAATGATTCAATATTAACTGTACTTTTCTTCCGTGTCTAAGTAAAACAAAAGCCGAATAACTTTTGCCTTAGGTAACACGTTACGTGTCAAGGCGCTTTGTTACCAAACGTGCGAAATAAACACCCGGATTGAGATGATCAGATTTGGCGTATATAAAGGTGAGACGCCTTTGACTTTTCCCAAACTGTTTTTGTCTCTTTCTCGTAATCTAACGGGTCTGCACGGGTGTGAAAGTAAGGAAGGGTAGTCAAAGAGCGAAGGAGAGAGAGACAGAGAGCCGCAGAGCCCACTTTCACAAGCAGTGGAGCTTTCAATAGAAATTAGTTTTACAACATATGCAAATGTCTCCCCTTGCGAACGGGGTCTTTAAGTGACAGGTTGATATGTGATTAAACGACAATTAGAGCGCTGAAAATACGTGTTGGAAGAGGGTCGGGCGGCGAGGCGGCTCGCGTGGAAAGGTATTGCGCTATTGGGGAGAACACGTTCCAAGGTGCGACAAATTAGAGGTGAGACCGAGACAAGGTTGTTTTCATGCAAAGCTACAACACTTTTTGAGAAAAAGTCAAACACTAGAAAAGTCAAACCGGCAGATTTTAAGGTGGGGTGACGTGGCCCTTAACCGTAGAAAGACACGGTATTTTTTAGAATATACGTTGCAGTTTTATCCATATTTTCACACTAATCCGCAAAAGAGCGCTCTAGGCCAGTGTTTATGATTTTGACCGTGTTGTGCGGAAAAATGTCCCCCCGGGTGAGATACCTCAACAATCATTAGGGATCATTAGTAGACCAGCATTTTCCGAGTGAAGGCATCGGACTGGAACGTAGGGGGATATTAAATCTGAAAGTCCATGCATGCTTTTGTATAATACCAACAGAACCCTAAAATTACATTGTAAGCTAACATAGAGCCAATGCAGGTTTTCTAAAAATTAAAAGTCACTAAATTTGGCCTTGAACCCTGTAAACTGGTCCATGTCAAGAACAGGTTGTGAACCACTGTTTTAGACCTATTTTCAATGCAGTCTTCCAGGGAAAATATGGCCTTGTTTCTTTAATTAATTCCTAGGATGCGATGGTCCCTGAACGTCTTCGCAAAACTCGAGCTGCTTTTCCTTGAAGTCGGCCCGATTTGCCAACAATGTGTCAGCCCGAGGCATTTGTCAAGACAGCAGAATCATCGATTTCTGGTTTTTCCACTCGTAGTACAGACGCTCGCCTTCCTTTTCACTTGTAAAGGCAGTGCAACGACCGCGATGAACTCCGTTCCGTCCCAAGAAACGTCAAGAGTTGGGCGTCACCATCAATCATCATCAATCAATGAGCGTACCCCATCAATAGGATAATATAGGTAGTTTATTTTCTTGTCAACATTTAAATACAAATTCAGAATGTCAAAATTAGCTCGTTAACAGTGTTCTTAATGATTCCGCAAGCTGGTAAAGATGACTCTCTAGAAAATGAAGTACGAAAAAAGAATCCTTTGCTCCTGCCTGTTAGCAGTTTGTGTTTAGCTAGGTTGCTAAAGCTATCAAAGGGGTTTTCATGGGCACTCAGACCTCATTCAGGGCCAAAAACCCAAGTAAACACATTTTGCAAAGAATAGCGAGAGAGATCGCATACCTGTCAATACCTGTTATTTTTTTATCATTTCAATTTGTGTACATCGTACAACAATTTTTAGCCGAGAAACAAAGAAAAAAAGACTGATCATGTCTTGCCCATTTCGTCTCTAATCTGGATTGTCACTGTATTCTACAAGGTCAGTCTTGGTGTGAGTAAGTAGCTGCCATATTAAGTTTATAAAGTCAATTGTCAAATATTGTTTTGCAATTATTATTAAGGGCAAACAGTTCAGGGTGTACCCTGCCCACTGCCCGATGATTGCTGGGATGGGCTCCAGCACCCCCGCGACTCTACTGAGAATAAGCGGTGCAGCTAATGAGATGAGATGAGATGAGGATTGACAGGAATGAGATCAAGAGACTATTGATGATACGTATGTACTCATTGCATACACTTAAAATCAGAGTTACTGTAATTTTAAATGAACGAAAGTTTTTGTTTTTTGCCTGCACTGTAGTAGTTTGCCTTGGCAAACTGGACAAGCAGATGCTGGCTTTGAGCAGACATGACTTGTGAGCAGGTTCTTGTATTAGCTTCTGGGCCTGCTCATGAACCAGATTTGTCTCCATTTTTTTTTTTTTGCTAATTAAACTCATATAACGAAATTCATGTGATTCGAGGTACACATATAAAGAGGCACTATATAAAATCACTATAAACAGAGTACCATCTATTGGAGATTGTTCCATACTATATATATATATATATATATATATATATATATATATATATATATATATATATATATTTATTTATTAATTTTTTTATTTTTTTAAATAATAATATCAAATAGATCTTGTTATCTAAAGCTGATCATTCTATCATTTTCATATGTTTTTACCCCAAATGTAATAAAATAATGTAATAATAGGCTCTTTTTTGCTTTATTAATATGTGTCAACCGTAGGTGACCAAAATTTTAAATTTTTGATTTTTACCCCAAAAAGGGTGTCTCTCTCTCTCTCTCTCTCTCTCTCTCTCTCTCTCTCTCTCTCTCTCTCTCTCTCTCTCTCTCTCTCTCTCTCTCTCTCTCTCTCTGTCTCTCTCCCTCTTTTTCACCCCTTTTCTCACACTCTCTGTCTCTGTCTCTGTCTCTTTCACTCTCTGTGTCTCTCTTTTTCTCTTCCTTGGTTGCTCTTTGTCTCTTTCTCTCTCTGTGTCTTTTTAACTTCTTTTGCTCTAACTTCCTTTTTTCCTTTTCTCTCTTTTCTCTTTCTCTCGTCCTTCCCTTCGCACTTTATATTCTCTTTTCTCTCCTTAGGTCTTTCTATTTCTCTTTGGATTTCTTTCTTCCGCTCCCTTTCTTTCCCCCTCTCTCACGGCTTCTCTTTTTATCTCTTTTGTTTCTCACGTTCCCTCCCTCTTTCTCTTATTTTTTTACCTCTCTTTTTCTTTCTCTTTAATCTACTAGTCCGGCCCCCGACGGAATGTTTGTTCTATCGTGTGGCCCCCGAGTTAAAATGAGTTTGACACCCCTGGTTTGGAGGAACATTAGTGACATCATCAAGTTGTCTCTTAAAAGCACAGCATGTTTAAGCACAAAGAAAAGGTTCACAGTTGGCAACAATGGTTTGACCAATATGTATGTTTTTAGAATTTAAACTTCATAGGTAAAGTATTGCAACTTAGGATATTCATAATGTGTATTTCAATTATTGAAATTCAGTGTAAATCGGATAGTTCTTTTCACCCACCACACCATCCTCGGACTGTTTCTTACTCCATGTGTTTAACACTGTTCAAATTGCCTTTTTGGAGAAATTTACACTACTTAGAATTGTCAATTCCTGATGAAGCGCCTCTTCCTCGTTCATTACTTTCCAGTTGCCGTTTAGTTTAAGTTGACTGTCAACATTTGTCTCAAACCTCGGTTATGGTGTTCTCCCGATTGGATGACAGTTAACACCAAATCAGGCCGCAGTCGGACTCGAATGTGTTGTTGAATGTCGGTAAGGCGGACGAGGGATCATAATCTCAGATATTTGCTCAGATTTCTTGCAGGTCTGCTGAGATGTTGAGACGTACGCAGCTAATGGGATTGTTTTTTTGTTTTTGTTTTTTGTTTTTTTCCTCCGTCCCTCCGCTCCCTCGAAAGGACCTGCATGCTGCTGAGTCGCGCGCAGGACTATTTTAAGAGCGAAATGCGATTGTTTTAATACTTTAATCCACCTGTCCTTGGCATTCGGGATGGCACAGAAGTCGCCTAATTATTTCAGGGCCTTCCTCACACAAAGACTATGGAAACCCCTGATTGAGTTACTGTTTAACTCATTCAGTGACATAACATATATATATCTGTTTTCAAAAGCATTGTCCTTGAGTGGCAAAATAGGGTTCCTGAAAGGTCTTGAGAGACATTAATTATTCTATAAATAAGAGTTTTTAATTGACATTAAAATGTCTCAAATCCAATTTTCAAAAGTCTTAAAAATGTTAACACATTAATAAGATTTATATTTGTTTGAACTAAAACAAATAGTAATATTTATCATTTGTCTTGTTTACAATTCACCCGTACACTTTCTTGGCAACATGGCGCGACCACAATAACGGAACTATCAAAATGGTGATGTGGTTTCAGTCAGGCTTTTCAAAACAGATGTATTTCTTAGGTCCACCCACAATACACAGCAACTTTGGACAGATACGTTTACTTTGGATGATGGGAAGAGGTAAATTTAATGAGAAGTGCCCGACGAGGTTTTTTCGTTTTGTTTTATTTTCAAAAACTTCTCTAAAGGCTTTAACGCTGCTGATTACTAAGTATCAAGCCTCTTGGAATGATTCCAGTATGGTAAATCACCATTAGACGACAGGAATGCTATTGCTCAGATCTTTGTCCACACATCAAGGAGCTCCCAGTTTAAAGCTGTTATTTTTCAGAAGTTTTCTTGAAAACAACACTAAACGAGAAACTTAACAATGTTTAACTGTTGATTACCAGACAATGGTGAAAGCTAGACAATTATTTTTTGTCTAATGAAAAATGAGGCTTCTAACTTTCTTTTGAGATGTCGTATGCAAACATGGTTATTGAATTAATTTTTCTGTAGGTCATCAAAAGTGAGTCAAAATGGTAAAAATGGTCCATCGTCCCCATTCCCATTGGAGAGAAACGTCTGTCACTGAATTAATGAAAAAAATGGGAATTTTTACAACCCCCTCTTAATTGAGATATTAAAAATGCATATACGCAACCGGGACGAGCAATACTCGAAATCAAGCTATCCAAACGACAACTTTTCTCCGAATTGCCCCAGGATCTAACCCTGATAGTATGCAAACACAAATATTTTCTTTTAATTAAAAAGGTCTCATCTCGCTATATCCTCCCAAGTCTAGAGCTGCTCTCAAAGAACCCCCCCCCCCCCCCCCCCCCATCCCAGTACACACATACCCTCATCTGCGTTCTCAATGTTTGTACTTTATCCATACCCTCCACGCGCATTCAGGCAAATTTCAGAATAGAGATTATTTTAATTGTATCCTGGGCCAAGTATTCATCTTGACTGGCTGTTAATCTGTCAGGGCCGGGTTGTCAATTCCAAAGCGAGGACACCAGCAGCGACGGCTGTCCGGCTCACTGATAGCCCCCTAAGGGACAGTTAACCCTCACGCACCCCCACCCAAAAAGTATAAGAATACCAACCCCCTCTTGCAACAGTCCTTAAGAGGAAGGCTAAGGACAGTCCATCAAAACTCTCTTTCCTCATTACATTTTGGAAGTGGGTGCAAGATGGGAAATATATACGCTAAAAACTGTTGATGATGAACAAATTAACGACTAAGATAATAATTTGAATATATTTTCGATTAGTAATTGTCGAAATGCTCATGATATAAACTCAGGGGCTTAATCCTAAATTTGTACTTATTTCTATTGTGTTTCATCAGTAAGGACCAATGCTTTTTGGGTGAATCACGATTAAACATTAAACTTCAGTTATCAAGTAATGAAGTCTTTACGAAGCACGCAATATTCTGAATAAATCATGAGATAGGCATTGTCGGAAGTAATTAGGTCGTTCTGAACTGAATGAAGACAACAGCAATGTGGGAACTAATTTGGTTGTTCTGAATAAAGTGAAACAACATCCTCTCTACTAATCTTGTTCCGTGACTAAAAATATATTGATGATAATATAAAATGTGATGCCTTTTCATGTGTCGTCTGAAAATTAGTGGTCCAGTGGATTGGATACGGCGCTATCCCCGCTCCGATCTGGGTTTGATTCCCTTTGCATCCAATGTGATGCAAATTTGAACATTCATCCATGTCCCTTGCGACCCAGTAGTTAGGATCAGGTGCTCTTATCGCTGATATCCCGTTCGATCCCTGTAGCCACCCTTGCTATGGAAATGTGATCAGAAACCAACTGATCAATAATTGCGTGAATAGGTTAACACAGTTTCAATTTGTCCTTATATACATATGGCGCACATTCAAATTTTTGACCAATCTGGGGTTTTGGGTGCGCCTTAAAGTCAGTAAAATATTGTAATCATTAGTTACAGCATCTGACAGTCGTTTCTGGTTTGCATGTGTTTATGGATATGAAAATCGCACATTTTTTTAGGGGGTCTGATGGCGTGATAGTAATGCACGTTGATGGTTTTAGCGATTCTTCATTCGAGAAACAAGGGCCTCATTAACTGCAGTCTTCATCAGGACAGCACATTAGGGGTCCACAGGAAGTCGGAGTGCAGCAGGAGAGTGCATTAGGGAGGCCTGGGGAGACACACTTCCCCTCACTTCTACTTCCGCCTGCGATGCTTTTCTATATCTTAATGTAGCTTTCAGAAGAATTACGATTAGAGGTCAATAGTTATACTCACTAAATTATTCAATTCAATTCCTCTGTAATTGTCCTTTTTAGATGGTCCGACATCAACTTGTTTAAGCCAGACCTGATCAGATGTTTTGATCAGTTTTGTTTTTATTTTTTAAATATTCTAGGCTCTTGCATACAGGCTTAAAATCCTTGAAAATGTTTGCATTTTAATAATGTTTTTTAAAGGATCGAAAAAAAGCTCGAATTTTGGGTGAAAGGCTTGGAAGTTCTTGAAGTTATTGCCACATTTTGCTTTGCCATTGCGTTTCTTCCAGTGGATTACCAGAAGCTGGCATCAGTTTGTATTGCATTGTCTTATGGGGTGTCATCGCACCATTAGTGAAATTATTGACATTTATTATGAGCCATGCAAAAATTAAAGGTAGTGTTTCCCAGTGGTAAATTGTAATGGGAAAAACTTCCTGCAACCCAAATTGTAAACTTATTTATTTTCACAGAACACCTATTTGGAGAGAGATTTGTCTCGAAAATATTTACACACATATTGTCTAGATCCACAAATATATTTGTGATTTACTGAAGATCTAAATATCAGGTGTCTTAATGAATGCACACGCAAGACTAAACATCGCATATGTCAATTACAGATATGTTTTTGGATCTGCAAAATATATGATCCAATATGGATTTTTTAAATTTTAATTGTATTGGAGAAAATGAAAGATTGGCTTTGAAAGTCCTTGAAAAGTGCTTGAATTTGCCCATGAATAAGGTGTACAAACCCTGTGCCCGTTTTCACTCAGGTCGTCCTTACAGAGGAATAAATCGCTTTACTGACAAGTTGACATCTTGTCAACACTCTTAAACCCGATTGCCAGCCACAAACATGGCTGGAGGAATGTTTTGTTTGGAACATGGGCGTGTTACCTTTGCACCTCGATTAGTGACTAACCCAAACTGCAAGAATAGAAGCGAAAAGAACACAATCAACCAAACTTTCACTAAACCTGTGCCCTACTCAAGTTAATTTCATGAAACCACCAACAGCATTCCCAATGCTTCTAAATGATGACATATTATACATCTTTTCGTTGCCAGTGCAATATTTTTGAAGTATTTATTGTTTGACTTTTATTTTTTATCCATCGCTTTATTGGTGTCATATTTTAACCGGAAACGACCATTGAATGTTGGCCTTTTTCTTCAAAAATAACAATAAATTAATCTTAATTTTTAAAAACAAAACAACACACAATCTAAGTATTTAAGTAAAATAAAAGAGTAAGTAAAAATTGCAATAGATAAGAAGGGGAACTTCCAAATTTTGGGAAAAAGTCCTTCCAAAATAAGCTACCGGAAACTTAAAGGCTCCTAGTCCTCCAAACCGAGAGTAGCGTTTACTCTGTTGACCTTCAATATCATGTTTTTTTCTTTCTGAGAATAACAGTGTTCAACTGTTAAGTAGTCACTAGAACAGATAAAAATGGCCACATGTCTTGAAATAAGGTGTGTTATCCACCAGATTCCAATTCCTGGTATCAGTTCTTGCTCGGACAGACAGATTATCTGCCGTACAAAAAACTGGCACCAAACTTATTGTTTATGTTGCAAATGTCCTTAAAAAGGTAGCAGGATAGTCTCATTTTAAAACCATGTTAACTTAAAGCAAAGGTCAACTACAACTTACTTTTCTCCAACCCTCATTTTATTTAGTATCGTGTTTTTAGAATTTGCGTTAAGAAGAAAAAGTCACATGATTTTTAATCCATACTAGGGTGGCGGCCATCTTGCTTCCTGTTGTTCCCCGAAAATGGCATTGTGTTTGCTCAGAGCTCATGTAACCAATCAGAGTTCACACCAGATTCATCTTTACCTTATGCCGGAGACAAGGTAATGACATTTTGCCTACATTTCAAAATCATGATTTTCCCTCCTGGCCCTTTTGTAACATTTTAAAACCAAATGTGGCCCATGAGTCAAAACCTCTGCCCAATCCTGCCCTAAATCTTCATGTTGTGTCTCCTTGTTTCAAGTTGAGAACGACAGCCCGATAAAAGAAACTATGCGCTTCTGACAAACTTGAGCACAAATCATCACAAAATCTCAACAAAAAGCTCATTTGCTGGCACATCTTTTTCAAAGCGGAGGGTTTGGGGCCTTTCAGGGGTGGGGGGGCTGTTGCTTTGTGAAACGGTGACATGTGTTGCAAACATGGGGCCTTCGGCAGCGGCTGCAGCAGCGTTTGCCGGGGCTGCTGCGGCGCATTGTTGGCACATGAAGAGAGGATGCTTTGAAACAAGATTAGCCTCCAAACGGCCTGGCAAACCCCCCATCCCCCTTTACTCTGCCCCATCAATATTCCTGAGCATTTAGATAGTATTTGAAATAATACTCTTATGTTTCCATACATATATATATATATATATATATATATATATATATATATATATATATTTAAATAAAACAAGAGGGGGAAAAAAATCGTATTTGTTGCGTTTTGGCACTCAGGGATAATGCTTCTGAAAACGTATTTCTATGTCATGGCACCGAATGAGTTGAATGCATCCACATCAACAAGCTAAACAATGGAATCAAGTAAAACGTGGCACGGGCCTCCTGTCTTGATCTGTGCCGAGACCCTCAAGTTTGGCACGTGGTCAAAGTGGAAGAACGTTTCTGTCCCTGTGGCCTCTTCTTCCTCCTCTTTCTCCTCGTCCTCCTCCTCCTCTTCCCCTTGGCTTTGGGTCAGGGTGACACCGGGCAAGGGGGAGGAAAAAATCCATCGGGCCACAAAAATGAATAAAAATCGGGACGCAACATGCAAGCTCCGCTTAATACAAGAACACTTGCAATATGCTGATGTTTTGTTTTGCACACTGCGTTTTCTAAATTGCCTTTGACTGCGTGCATCAGTAATGAAACTTTATGTCCTTGCGCAGAGGGCAGCAAGTCCGTTCCAGTTAGGACCGGGACCATCACTCCTGTCTCGCCATTGTAAGACTCTTTTTTTTTTACTTTTCCATTCCGATCCGAGTTCTTATGAATAAATGAAGCGCATGAAGTCATTTTTTTTCCATATTTGCCTAAATTGCTTTAAAAGCATTTTATCATGTCATAAAAAGCGCAATTGATCTGCTGGGCTTAGCCCATTGGACAGCTGTGTGTTTTGTTAATGGCCACTTTGCTCCAAGCGGCTTATTAAAAAATTTATATAGGAATGCTAAAATTGCATAAATTATTTAGATACAGTAAGCATTTTTTTGTAGTTTTAGTCTGGCCGGGAGGGGCTGCTATCAGTATGGAAATATACGGTGGTCCCATATAATAATATATTCACCCAGGCGCATACGCTTCAGGAGAGGGCAGAGAGGAAAAAAAAACACTGTATTTAATTGTATATAACGCACATTTTTCTGTACCCCAATGTGATGGTATTATATTACTGTGTTACTTGAGCAATGATTGATCGCTGAACACATTTGCACAACATTGGACACGATGGGATTTGAACCTGGATCTCGGCGGCGAGAGTACCAGTGAGAGTGAGACAATACATGTTTTCTCATCATTGCACTATTTTTTCACTACCACGTCTTATACGTGAGGTCATGATTAAAATCATGTATTGACAACATCAACCACATGTGTCAAACTTATAGACCATGGGCCAAATGTGGCCTGCCATATACTTTTATGTGGCCAGCAAAAGCTTTCACTTTATGAGGGTCTAAAAATCGAAAGTGCTCTTGGACCAACAATCCCTGAAAATGTCTCAAGAAGATTTCGTTATACTTAGTTTATGAAATGTAATATATGCGTGTAAAATGTTTTTCAATGTGTTTGTTGTGTTTTTGTCTTAATCAATTCATAAACAATTCAGAGTCATTTTAAATGAAGGACTAGCTACACTTATTTTACATGCCATTCAATTATTTTTAGTTATTTATGAGTTACAAATTTGAATGTATTCATTTAAAGCCTATCGAAGTCACAATTTTAATTATGGCCCCACAATCTATGCAACGTTGTACTATAAAATAGTGCGTTGATTCAATTTTAAAAATGCCTTTTCCTATCTCATCTCATCTATAACTAACAGTATAGTGGTAACCAGGATCCCCAGGATCCTGGTTTTATTCTCACTGTCATCATTTCCGACACAATGTTGTGAACTGCAATGGATGATTTTAGCTGAGAACAATGTACACCGATTCTTCATCAAAAATCAGGGATGCGCCTTATATATGAGTGCACTTGATACACAAATAAATACGGTATATTCACCCAGGCGCTTATGTGTCCTCTAAATACGAGGGCAGAGAAAGTTAAAAAAAGCACTGTATCTATTTGTGTATAATGCACATTTATTTGTACCCCAAAAAATCTCAAATTTCGGTTGATCAACAGAAAAACATTGCTGAAAACAATCCGAACAAAATGAGATGCAGCGGGATTCAGACACAGATCGTAGCGGTGAGAGCGCCGATTCTTAACTACGAGATCGCTAAGTTTAAAGATAACATAAGAAAAGGCTTTTGATTTGATCTCATCATCACGCTATTTATTGACAATGCAAACGATGTACACAATACAAAAATGAAATTTCCAATGTGTTTATTTAATGTATTTACATTTTATAATGTCCAAAGTGTGATGCATTGTCGAGAAATTATTTTAATTATGTCCCCAAATATTCATTAATAGTGTGATGATGAGATCAAATGGAATGCCTTTTACTTTGTCATCTATAACTCTAGTGTTTTAGTGGATACGATTCCGGATTCTCACTGCCACGATCCAGGGGATTCCTGTTGTGACCATTTTTTACACAACTGACAAGCAAAATTCAGGGTTTTTACGGTTGCTTGCAATCCTTGAAAATGCATTAATTTTAATGTTGTGCATTCAAGGATTGGAAAGTGCTTGCATATTAAATACTGAAATTGTTGTCATATTTCTCAACACTTCTGCTTAAAAATTACGAAGACTGCTCTCTGGTGGCTTCACTTGCAACTTGCCATTGCATTTCTTCTTCCTTCGTGGTTAACTGCAGCTATCATTTGTTTGTAGGGCACTGTCCTAAGAAGGGTCATGCCCAAAAGGACAAGTGCATGCTACACCTTAATGGGGCACTATGAAATGTGTAGTAGTGCAAGGATTACTTATCTCAGCTCATCTCATTAGCTGCACCGCTTATCCTCAGTAGGGTCGCGGGGGTGCTGGAGCCCATCCCAGCAATCATCGGGCAGTGGACAGGGAACACCCTGAACTGGTTGCCAGCCAATTACAGGGGGATTACTTATCAAATCTAAAATTAAAGTAGGGTTTTCCAGTGGTAAATTGTAACGGAAGAACTTTCCTGCAACTGAAAATAACCTTAACATATTAGTATAATTTTTACCCAACACTAAAGGGGAGATATTTGTCTTAAAAGCAAATACATTTATGATTTAGTCTTTCTAAATGCGCACGGAAGATGAAGATCGTATAAGTAAAACTGAAATACATGTGTGGCTCTGCAAAAAACATGATTCACACCAGATTTTTTAATCTTTCTTGTAATGTAAAAAGTGGGAATTTGGCTTTGAGGTCTTTAAAACAGGGTTCCTGCAGATCCTTGAAAAGTCTTGAAAGGCATTGAATTTATTATTCTAATTGCCTTATTTGATCGCCCCGATTGTCTCCGGCCTCGACCCTTTTTTGACCCTGACCACGTTTGTTCTCCTGTCCTGGCTTACGACCCGTTTTTGATCCCCACCATGTTTTTGCTCTCCTGTCCCGGCTATCGACCTGTTTTTTTCGTCCTCGACACTGCCATCCCCGCTCCGGAAGATCAACATCCGTATTCGGATCACGATCCGATTGTGTTAGCGGCTTGCTTCCCGCGTCCAGCGAGCACCGGATCGCAGGCGCTGCCCTTCCTCTTTCTATCAATAAAACTTGTGGGTAACGTTACGCATTTGGGTCCTGATTCGGTTCTGGTCGTGACACTTAGCAACTTATGACAGAGATGTTTACTTTGGACCTAGTATAGAAGTAATTATTATTAAGTTATTTTATGTTTTTTGCCATATCTTAAAGCTGTGCCTGGTAATGTGTCAGAGGCACAATGTGTTGTGTCCGCGAAATATTGGTGTTTTTTTTTTTTGTTCCATTCAGTTCTGTTTTTTTTGTTGTTGTTGACTTGGTCTTAAATTTGATTCAAAAAAGCGTTAAAAATGATTCAAAAGTTTTAAATCTAACTTGTCTTGAGCTGTAAAAAATCAGCTTGAATTTAGAGGTGAATAAACCCTGAATATTTGATTCCGATTTTTCATAAAAACGTAGGGATGCAGGTAATAAACGAAAAAAGACGGTATACCCACCCTGGCGCCTATGTGTCCCCTTCCTACGAGGGCAGAGAGAGAGGAGGGAAAAAAATAGTATCTATTTTTTGATGACTAGGTTTCAGCAACGGGGGAATGTCACCCATATCCCGCTAGATTGTACTTTGGAGTTTTATGATGTTTTCTCATTGATTTGTTTCCCCGGCGCAGCTGCCGACCTCTATTGAGGGACGAACGTAATCAGCGCTGACGCAAATTAGATGGTTATTCCTTTCGAAAATTGACAGAAAAACAATAAAAAAGATGAAATGCTCCCAAATCAATAGATATAATGAAATTCAAATAATCCCGGAGATGGGGTCTCCATGGCAACTGATAATGTGGAAAAGAAAACAATTTAATAAAGGACAGACACGCTTTGAAAACAGATTGGGGAAGGGGGCGGTGGCGGTAAAGTGAGGAGAGGGGGGGGGGGGGGCGGAAAGAGATGGAGGGAAAGGGGGTGGGGTCTTGGGGAGTGTAAGGGTGTTTGATAATGGTGGGCGGTTTGATCCAAATATCGAGATTATCGATACTGAGAGAGTACTTGGATCAGATCATGATCAATGTTAATTATCACTCAGGGCTGCAACTAGCGGTTATTTTCATAATCGATCAATGAGTCAATTAGTTTTCCGATTATTCAACGAATCTGAATATTTAAAGGGACAGTGTTAAATATTTGACAGCAGTGAATCATAAAGAAGCAAGTGCTAAAAACACGAGGGAAAAAAAACAACTTTGGTGTCTCAAATTGACCAAAATACACCTGCGTTCTTGTTTTTTTTCCCCAGTATTTTTTTATTGAAACTCAAAAACCAAAGAAAGAAAAAAGAGGAAAACAGGAAAAACAGGAAAGCAAAAAGAGAAAAGAGAAAGAAGAAGGAGAAAAAGAAGGAAAGGGAAAAAACAAAAAGGAAAAAAAGGAATAAAGATCATCAAAGAAAGAAATAATCAAAGAAAGAGGAAGAAGAGAGAAGAAAATAGTTACAGCAAAAATTAAACAAAAGATAATGTCAGTTAAATGAAGAGTGAAATTGAAGACGAAAAACTAAAGAAAACAAAAGAAAAACAATAAGAAAAGGGGGAAACAAGAACGAAAAGAAGAAAAGACAGTTTTTTTTCTTTTTTGAAGAGTACACTTGGCAACAAGATGGCAGGCAAATGTGTCAGCCCCCTGTAGGTGATCCTAATCTTATGTTAAAAAATTCTCCACCTAAAAATATTTAGGAAATACACATGCATTTGATAATTTAGGTATTTTGCTTATGATTCAAATCATATGGTTTTCTTTTAAATGAACGATAATGTTTCACCACCAGGCGGCGCTAAATAATATGCATTGTCCCTTTAAAACACATAATTTCCTCCTTTTTATTCAAACGCATTAATTCAGTCACCATTTCAACATGTAATTTTATGTTCAAATGAGTTATAATAACAAAATACAGCACAAATAAAACTATTGTCTCGTTGCCTTGCACAAACTTGCAATAAATATGACACAAATTCAAATAGCAAGTAACAACTAGGCAAAAAAGATAAAATCATGTGAAAATATGTAAGGTTTACAATAAAAAATGTGCAAAGTATAAGACGGAATCTAAATGGAGCAGTTTTGCATTGATTTGGCAGAAGGCAGAGGGCTGGGAGCGCTTGGGCCAGATGGGAGAACATGTCCTTAAGCCTACTGGTTCTGGATCAGAAACTCTTCAGACTTTTCCCTGGTGGCAGCCTTTTGAATGAAATTTACAGTACAGTAATCCCTTGGATATTGGGGTGAATGAGGACCAAAATCCCCCGCGAAAAGTGGAAATCTTCAGAGGCGCATAAAGGCCCGCTAGGGTGAAACTTACCTTTAGATAAGGTCCTTCCCGACTGAGAGCATATGACTTTAACAAAGTAACAACAATAGATCTACAAATTTAAACACATAACACCGAATGGTCTATATTGATATTAGACAAAAGTGAAAAGAGATTGGAGGGATTCTTCTTTTAGTGCAAGAAAGCGATTTAGAGGTTGGCTGGCTAGCTTTATGCTAGCATTGAGTAACCTTCAAACCTTGACTTTTGATGATTAAAATACGAAAAAAGTGATTTACCACTGGTTGTAGCTCCAGGGAATCCGTTTCATGGAGCATCCGCTGGTGATCACCATTTCTTTGCGCTTTTCTGACTCCCCTCAGAGTCCGATTTTATTGATCAATTTATTTTCAATAAACAAGCCGGTAAAGACTAGCTGTCGCCATGCTTCTTAGCTTGTTTCGTGTAAACGCATTGACTTGTGCGCCTGCCAACTGTTGTACCAACAGCATACACCAGCTTATCACATTAGCGGAAGTCACGCCCACCCAACACACATTCCTCCTAACTTGCCTTTGGAAGAGCATTTGCTGTGTGCTGTCTGCTCAGAACGCAATGCACAATCCGTTGATATCAATGGGAATAAGGCAATTCAATTTAATGCATTACATTTGCCATGTCGACTTTTTAAAATTGATATTATCGTTATATTTTTGCTTTTTTCGTTTGGCTCTTTCATAATAGAAATATTTATATTTATAATTATTTATACTGTGAAGGTTGGGAGTATATTTTTTTCATAAAAATTGACAATTTTTGGCTTTTTTTTATCGTAATTATAAACTTAAGAGGGGGAGGGGTTCATTTATTTAATGATCATAAGATTTCCAAGCAAAAAGTATGTGATAGGTATCAGATCGGTATCTACTTATAATATGCTGTATTACTTTAAATTGGATAGATACCAAAACTCCCAGTATTGCCCACCCCTAGTGTTTGAGGCTCTTGTCCCTCCCCATTGCTTGTTTTCCCCCGGCGTGTGAAGGATCCGTGTCCGTCCCAAGGACACGGCAATAATTAGAAAAGCTTTCAGGCCAGAAAGTGCAGATTCAGGTTTTAATACACAAAATTATTTCAGGGGCAGTGAATCGGAAAACCATTTGTTGGTGACCTTCCCGAAAGGCCCGGCATCACCCACAACCCCCCGCCCCTCTCTCTGCACTTCGGCGCGGGGCACGATAGAGGCTATGTGGCAGCGCCGGCTGAGTTATAGCATATTTGTGTTTTTATAGAGGCATGGGGAATGGAGTTGGGGGGGTTGGGGAGGGTTCACGGGGTAAATGTGCGCCTATGATTGTTTGTGTGTGAGCGTATGCACAGGGGGGATGGGTCACAGAGAGACCTTCATGTCTGGAGCGTGCAGTATTGGGGGGGGAGTGAAAGCATGGCGACAGAAGGCAGCAACTTGACGATCGTCTTTATTTACAGATCGCTTGTCAAAAGGAGCAATTTGAGGGGAATACGCTCGTTCCTGCGCTGTGACAGGCGAGCCAGCTAAAAAAAAAAGTGGAAGACAAGCACAAACCCGAGTGCCAGAGAGTCAAACAGACTTTTTCTGTTGAAGACACGCAGAGCAGAGGCAGGCGAGTGGGTGTTAAGTGACTTTATTTGTAGTCTATTTAAGGGATGTTTTACTCGTCCTAGCGCCGTTCCTCATCCGCTTCCCCGGCGCTCGCTGTTTTCATGTAAATAGCAATTATTTTCTGTCATCGGACCAAAAAGGGGTTTGTTTGCGAGCGCCGAGTTCTCAACCGGCGCTTAGTTCAACATCCGCATGGTGCTGTTTTCACATCCTTTATGTCGCGTCGGAGTCTTGACACTTTGCCACCCTTAAAAAAGTCGTCCGACAGGGCGTCGAGCCCCAACTGTCAACTCGCAGTCGCGATTTTTCTGTCATTCTAGTGCTTTGTTTGATCAAAATAAAGGTGATCCTCCCTTTGTTCAAATGCGAACCGCTCCAGGATCTTGCATCTGTTCCGCAGATATCTTATCCTGTTCCTGGTAGCAATAAATAGAAAAAAACAAGTCCTCACACAAACTTTGACCTGATAATCACACTTTTGATATTTTAATGACATAGCAACCTGATGCCATCAGCGTTTTCTGTATTATAAACACGCTAAGCATTATTTGATCGGATAAATAATTACAGTAAAACTTTGTTATCTTTGAGGGAGAATCCACCAAATAAGCTGTGCCATTCAACTGCTAATGAGAAATAGCACCCTTTTGTCAACTCTTAACCTTTTAAGTACTTCCGGGCCCTCAAGAAGGTTTTCTTTAGCCCCAGAGAAAATCTTGATTCGTTATTGTATCATACACCAGGGACTGTGGTGCATTTTTTTCGGTTCTTTACTGTTCTTTTTCACAAACAAACACTGACTTTTACAACATATTTACAATTTAAAATATAGAAATATTTGTTTAAATTACTTACAAACCTAATTTTATTAAATAAATAAAATCCATAATAAATAATCCACCTTATATTTTTTTGTATTCAATTTCACAATGAATTAAAATAATATGTGGCAATCATTCCACATTTGTTTGCTAAGTTGTTTTAACGCTACGTTCTATTTTTGTGTTTTTATTTGTTTGGTGTGGAGTTTGGGGATTTAATAAAATCTAATAATAAAGCTAATGTCCCAGATTGTATTATTTAAGTCCTAGCAACCGTTTGTATCCCTTTCCCAGTCATATAAGATATGACCTTTGTTTTTTCTATCAGTTGCAGTCATAGTTTTAATATGAAGTGCCCCGCCTCTCTCACGTGGGCCAGACTTGTAATTGAATTATTCAAAAAAGTGTTCCTTAGCTGGAGGGCCAGGAGTCTTTTCGGAGGCTTACGATTGATTTATGATTCAGGGGTGTATGATTGGACTATAGAATGATTATTGAAGTTTTTGTGTGTCCTCAATATTATTTTCTTTATTAAGATTTAGTCTATAAAAAACAACAACAATTGAATTCATTACCATTACAGTTTACTCGGGCAGACTGGAAAGTGATAAAGACTGCTTACAAACACGACCTTAAAATATTGATTTAATAAATGAAAACATTTTTTTAATATAAGATTGTTTTCCCAAAATATAAGAACGTTGCTGTTAGATTTCATATCTGTTATAGAAAGGAGCTTCTGAAAAGAAACCTAGGCGCTATTTAAAATTTTGCATTTCTCAGTGTGTCTGTGACTTTTAAGTAAAATAACATTGGCGTGGGATTACTTAATGTTCTCTGGTTGATTCATGAGTCAGCAAATACTGCCAAGTTTGAACTTTGCGAGTGGTGCCTGTCTTACTGACACCCAGCAAACATATTTAAAACTGCAGTGTTGTTGACCCATTTTTCTCTTGTGCTTCTCTCAGCATCGTGTTGCAGGCTACATAAAACGGTATGACGGGCCACATTTTTTGCTCTAGGGATTGCGTCCTTATCCCAAGACTTAGCCGAAAGATGACACTCGTCAGCGGGGGCAGCTCATATGCTCCCCTGTTGATATTCAGCCGTGAAAAGTAACCCTCAAGTAGGAGAGAAACTAGAAATTCCCCACCGCAGCCTAGCCGAGAGCCTTCAAATCTAACACGCTGGCGTCAATGAGAACTGCCTTCTCTCTCTTGTCGTTTTTCAATTTAAAAAAAAATCTCCTTTTAGTGCTGAAATATGAGAGCCAGCAGGCGCCTATGG
Source organism: Urocampus carinirostris (assembly GCF_059441175.1). Taxonomy (NCBI): domain Eukaryota; kingdom Metazoa; phylum Chordata; class Actinopteri; order Syngnathiformes; family Syngnathidae; genus Urocampus; species Urocampus carinirostris. Next base: position 44,799,262 of record NC_142351.1, read on the forward strand.
TGTGTTTGTGCTCACACACTTGCACAAAAGCATGTGTTATCACTGTTAACGGCAGCACAAAACAGTTGATAGCTTGTGTTGTGTCCGAGTGGAAACGTGTGTGTCCAAAACCCACCACCACCACCTTCAACAGCTGTTGTAACTCACCCTTGGTGTGTGAATGCATGAGTGTGTGTGTATTTAGGGACATTTGTGGGCCAGGACTCGGGTCCAAAAGGACTGGATTCAGCTGAGGGATAGCTCCGGAAACATCCACTTTCCACCTGTCTCTTTCTTACACACTGAGACACACACACACATAGGCCTGCAACATTTAGTCGACGGGTTGACAAAAATTGCTAATAGAAATAGTCTATTATGAATTCTTGACACGTGTCGTCAGACACATTTTATTAACAGAGTGAGTCATCTCTACAAGAATAAAATCTTGACTGAGGGTCGCTGTTGCGCAGCAGCGTCTCTGTCTCGAGCAGTGACATATATGTGCAGAAATGGCAGCGTCATTATCAATTAAGCATACAAAGCCTTTACGTTTGGAAGCATTTTAGCCTGGATTTGGCGGATAAAAACGTACTTGCAAGGTTTGCCAAGCAGGCCCTGCGTATCATAGCAGTAGCTCAAAGACACACGGAAATTCAAAAAGAACAGTCAAACAGTTGAACTGAACGGATGTCTGACTCGTCTTGGTAAGATTGAAGTAATGTTCAGGCCATTATGGTTATGAGGACATGAATTGTACATTGTAAGGTGTATATTTTGCTTTAAAAACATTGCAGCTTGCTCATCCCTGAAGGGGGATTACCTTAGGTTTTGAGTTTTTCCTTGCCTTTATGTAGGTTTTAGATCAGGAGATGCTGTAATAATAAGCTGTAGTCTGCTATAATGTTCAGTGCAGCCCTTTGAGAATTCTTGTGATAAAGGGCTTTACAAATAAACATAACTTGACTTTACATGTGATCTTGAGCCTTATGCCACACTGTGCCCAACAAATGTATTTGAAAATGAATGCCTGCAGTCTGAAAAACAAACTCATTAGTTGACTAATTGTTGAAATCAGGGTTTCTCATTGAGTTAATCACAATCTACTGGTGGATTGCAAAAGTAATGCTGGTAGATCATAGGAAAGTATTTTTTTTTTTTTTTGTGATTTGTATTTGGTAGGATACGCTGCCAACTAGTGGTCAAATGCAGCATGTGAGCATGAATGCCAATGTTGCTCATGCTGCAGTAGCAAATTGGAGAACTCAAATGATGTCAAAGAAAAAAATCATGTTAATGAATTGACTATTTAAGTATATGTTGGAATTTTGATTAAGACCACAAATTTAATTACTGAGCGGTAACAAAAACGTGCAGTAACATAAATTGAGTAAAAGGTATTTAATCTTTCCTGATTGATCGATCTGCACTACAGCAGTAGGATGCTACCTATTTCTCGCAAGAGTAGCATTTGACCAAATATCCATCCATCCATCCATTATGTTTGCCCCTTGGACCAAACAGTGGCAATAAAAAAAAAGACTGATTGAGTCATGGAGTTGATACTTTATACAATTTCACTATTGTATGATTTTTTTAATTTTGATTTTGATTAAACATATTTGATTTATTGAACCATGCATTGAGAAATATTGTGAGCATTGAATTCCACAAAGCGGGATGCTTTTTTTAATGATACACTTCTCTTGAATCTCCGTTATTTGAGGTGGGAGAACATTTCGACTTAGTCATTTTGTAAGTAGCTCACATACTGAAATAGCGTGAGTACCCCTGATTTAAACAGGGGAGGAGTCGCTTATTCGAATAGTGTTTAGTTGCAGCCTGACACGTGCTAACGTAGCAATCGTGAGGTGGCTCTGTTTTCCTGTGTGTGTGTGTGTTGTTATGCGTTGTACACTTCTCGTGTCTGTGGGGCGGGATAAAACTGATGTAGGACCCCTACCGGTAAAGTGGGTAAACTTGCACAGCTTCCACATCTGTGCTCGGAGGAGGAGGTGGGAGGGCGGTTGGAGGTGAGTGCAGTCAGGAGGCGAGAGAGGAGGAGGACGAGGACCACAGAGTCAGAGAGAAGAGTGTGGAGGAAAGAGGGAGGGAGAGAGACAGCGGAGCCCCGGCGCCTAACACTTGAAGAGAAAAATGCCTTGTTTTGTGGAGAGAATCCTTCCGGGGCAGGAGGGAGAGGTGAGGCAGAGCGTGCAGGGCCGTCTCCTTGCAGGTAAGGCTTCAACGCACCTCCTTTCGCTCCCCCGCCCCTTCAGCTTACAGGCACAGTGCTAAGAGTTGCAGCTGGAGAGGAAATGTGTGTGATGCTGCTTTGTCGTTGGGCTTTTCTTCATGATGATGAAGTCGGACTTCCCCGTCAGGCACTTGCAACTTTCAGAAAAGTTTTAAAAACTTTTTCCTGACGGTTTAAAAAATGCAGGCTGTCAAGTTTGTTTTTCCTAAAGGGCCACAACCTTGTAATTGCTGTCCTTAAAGGCCTTTTGAAATGTAACTAATTGTAATTGAATGGTCTCTAAAACACATGTAACTTTTACTTTATGTCAAATATTGTATTACTTCAAGTCAAGAACATAATATTAGCATTGAAAAAATGTTAGACATAGAGGTAGTTCATATGTTATACACTAAATATTACAAAACCTTATTGGACATTTCTGGATGGAATTGAATAGTATCTAAAATGATTGTAACTTATCTTTCATGTAAAATGTATTACTTCAAGTAAAAAACATTTCATTTTCATTGAAAAATTGGTCTATCAGGTATGTACAATGTTATACACTAAATATAACAAACATTACAAATTATTATTTGATGAAAATAATTCTGATGTTATTACTTCTAGTCTGTTTTTGTTAGAAATGGAGGTTTATAATATGTTATACAATAAATATAACAAAAATTTCAAAATCTCCTCGGACATTTCTGTTTAATGTAACTAAATTTAATCGAATGGTATTTTAAATACATGTAACTTCTTTATTTAAAAAAAACTCTAAATATATTACTTCAAGTCAGGAACATGACTTTTGCATTGAAAAAAAAATGGAGCTACACATACAAGCATGTAATATGTTATACACTAAATATAACCAGTATTACACATTCATCTTTTTGGTGATATTTCCTGAAGTGAAGTCATAGGCATTGATACAGAAATACAGCTGTATGCAGTGGAACTATGCCGCCCCTTTGCAGATATTGTCATCGACAGGAATTGTGGGAAATGTTGGACTCTTTTGACCCATTTATTATTTAGAAGTGATGTTTCAAAGGTGTGGTGCGTCGTTTAAGGTGTGCTAAAAAGGTAGAAAACTTTCTCTACGTAAGTATGTGTTAACAAACCCCAGCTGAGTTCAAAGAGCCTTTATTTATTTATTTTTCTCCACCGTGCTTGTCTGATTTTGGCTCACTTTTAGCTGTTAGCTGTTTATTGGAGCACGTCTAAGGAACACTGCAATCATGTCTTTACGCCAGGAGATGGCGGAAGAGAGGAATAAAGTTTCAGATTCCGGACAGCACCTTTAAGTTCTGTCAGGGCACATTTTACCCTCAGGCCAAGAGTTTGTGAATTAGATCAAAACAAACTTTCTGAAGAACATTTTGCACTTCCAAATTCGTTAAGAAAACTTTCATAGCGCTTTGGTTTTCATTTACAGTATTTCTTGAAAAAATGTTTTAACGGATTTATATAATGTCTTTCAAAGTCCGATTCAAGTGTCAACAAATGATTTTAATCATGGCCCCACATATTCAGCATGATATTGTAAAAATATTGTGATAATGAGATCAAAGAGAATGCCTTTTTAATCATCTATAATCGTTTTGCTCTAATGCTTAAGATTCAGCTGCTCTCACTGCCACGACCCTGGTTTGATTTCTGCTCCAATCATTTCCGCAACAGCATTTGTGACCTACAAGCTAAGTTTGTGCTGAGAAAAACTGAGAGGACAAAAATCATACCAATTTTCCGTCCAAAATTGGGTACGCGTGATCGTTTATGGTATTTGAATCCATTTATTATGAGTCACCTGTACGCAGGCAATTAAAAGATGACAAAAGTGACAAGTACTTTGTTATGAATAAATATAGAAACAAAGAACAACATCAAGGAAACAGTTCAGAGAAATTGTTCACATCCTGCAAAGCGGCTTACCTTTATTTTCAGAGTTTCCCCTCAAATGTAGATTTGAACATGCTGGTTTCAGCTCAGCCCTGACAGCCACTAATTATATATGATTTTGACTTTATTGATATTTTATGAAGCCCCATACGCAAGCAGTGATTAAAGACAAGCTCTAAGTACACAAGCTAAAACGGGAAATGATTCAAACGCACCTTAAATCCCGCTGCCCTAATGTCAAGTGCAGATGTTGTGTTTTTTTTTCAGACATTGACATAATTTGCAGTGTGGAGATTGATTTGGCGGTCGGGACACAGATGTTTGTCGTCTGAGGGATTTTACCTCGGAAGTGTCTCGAAGGCTCCCGAGCGTCAGAAACGGGACCCCCTTACTTTCTATTCTGTTTTCTTTCACTTGAATCAGTCGTGACAAACATACGGCCCGCGGCCTGGATTCGCCCCCTTAAATGTTATAACCCGGGCGCCAAAACATTTCTGATTTTGTCATACAACCCATTATTTATATCAGACCTGGGTACTGCGGTCCTCGAGAGCTCCTTCATGATTTTGGAGGTTTCTTAGTTTCAATATAGGTAAATCAAATGCCTGGAATTGGATACAAACTTATGCCAGCTTGCTCACGAGCTGAGGATTTGTAACGCTTGAGTTGAAGAAGAGAAACCTCCAAAATCATGCAAGACGTGCGGCCCTCTAGGACTGGAGTTCTGATGTCTGCTCTAGGTCATTTCTGTATGCTTTCTCCGGCCGCTAGAAGGCAGTGTTGCGTTCAATAATAAGATGTGATTTATTTTTACATGTAAGAATTTGGTTCCCTTAATGTTTAATTGTAAAAAGTCTTGAGTTCAGGGATGTCAAATATACGGCATAGCCCATTTGGGGATTTAGTCCGGCCTGCCTTAAATTTTTGAGTATGATAAAAAAAGAAGCGAATCTGGGTCATTTACATATTTATTGTTTGACATTTAAAAAAAAAAAGCGGGCCAAATGCTCCTCCCTGTATAGCGTGGTGAGTTGGTTCAGGTGTAAAATATCATTCACTCAACTGTTAAAACAAACAAGTTAACGCATTCAATGCCAGAGATGAATATATTTTTAACCATTGGTTGTGAATAAATAAATTGTGTATAGAAAAGATCCCTTGTTATCCGGAATTAATATGGAGGTGGATTACTAATATGAACTTGATGATAAAACATTATTTTGAAAAACAAATCTAAAAATTTAGAGTTGATATTCTTTTATTGATCCGGGCTGCCTCAAAACGTAAAGTTTAGATCCGGCCCGAGAGCTAAACACAGTTTGAAATACCCGGCTTGGATAAACAGGACATCCCTGAGCGTAAATGCAGATTTCCAAGCGGGTTGGTGGTCTTTGCAGGCCCAAGTGAGTAGGGGGTCAACTTTTTGGAGCTTTCTTACTGAATAATGAGGCAGATAAAGAAATAGATGGATGAATGAGAAGGCGACTTCCTGAGACAGGGCTGAAGTCAGAATTGAATTTGGATTGTGTTACCAGGACGATCCTGAAACCGTGTCCCGGGGGCCGCTCCGGTTGCCCCACACTAACGCAAGCGAGTGTTTGTTATTTAACTTTGCATGCGTGTTCGAGCAGTGGGTGGTGGTAGCTTCATTCACCAGAGAGTCGTCGTACTAAGCAGACATTTCCCCCCTCTGTTTTCACTCAGACCTGCTTGGAGATTGATGACTGAATTGTGGAGTACATGTTAACAGTAACAAGTGATTTATGAAGATACTTAGGGTAAGTGAGGCCGCACAGGCTGAAGGGGAAAGGAAGAAAAAAAAGATATAGCCTTTTCAGTTAATGTTAAAATACAGCCTTTTTAAGTCATAATTGTTATTACGGCTGCAGGGTCTGCAAGAGTCGAGATGTGCACCAAGTGCAAAGAGAGGACCTTCCCTTTTTTTTTCGTTGGACACGTCCGTCTGATGTTTTTTCAACTCCACTTCAAAGCAAGAGTGTGGAAGTACTATTTATGGAAATAATAGATAATAAAAAAGCATCTCACACTTAATTTCTTTGGGGGCTGCTAGAAAAGGGGTCTGCATGAGGTGGGGCCAAATCGGATTTTACTGACGGGAAAAATTCCCACTTTTTTTTACACGAATCAAGATCTAAAATTGAAAAATAATATCAATAATAAATGTGAAAATCTATACAAAATGAATCCTCAATGTAGGTGTGCGGCTCTTACATTAAAGTGACTGTGTGTTTTATTTGACCACTGAATGTTGCTGTGTGGTGCAACCCAAAATGACTGCTTAAAAACATAAACAAGAACATAAAACTACGGAGACTTAAAGTGACCAAAACGCAAAGTTTCTATTCTGCTTTTTTCCCGGCCTTTCTCGAAGAAAAAGGAAAAAGAGAAAAAAGAAAGTTAAAAAATAGAAAAGAAAGAGAGGTAGAAAAATGGGAAAAAGGAGAGAAAATTGAAAGAAGAGAAAAAGTTCTACAAAAAGAAGAAAAAAAAGAATAATTTAACTGAATCGTCTTTATCGTCGATGAAACATTGTAACAAGATTGGACATGGCACTCTAGGGTAAACATATAATAAAGGCGTTAAAGAGAAAAAGGATCAAATATTATCAAGATAAAAGGCAGAAACAACTTTGTATAATCGTGCAATGTCCGTGACTGAAAAAGGAATAGTGCATCAAAATAGTGCAAAAGGAGGGCAAAAAAGATTTTTTGGGAACACCACGCCGCATCTCCACCTCCTTCCTGTATGTCATCTCATCCCGATCAGCGAACTTCACAATCGGGTTTTTTGGGTGGGTCGATGAACAGTCCAAGGTAAACATGATAAACAGTTGTTAGGAGGATCCGGTACTAGGTCTCAGGATGGAAAAGACATGGCCGCCGAGTTTCACAGCCTGTGTGCGCTTGGAGAGAAAGTCCATATTGCGGCTGCTAGGTTTCATGGGGTACCCTCAGCAGACAGATGGC